>NC_134902.1:39140640-39208140 GCF_041734735.1 Babylonia areolata
CGTCAACAGTTTAGAAATCTTCTTTCACTGAGTGAAAACTTCACTGATAATCATGCCGTGGGTTTGACTGGGTAGGTGCCGTTCATGTTGATAGAAACGAATGGACAGTCTTCTTCTTCCTTCATGGGCTGTCGTGGGTTTGACTGGGTAGGTGCCGTTCATGTTGATAGAAACGAATGGACAGTCTTCTTTCTTCATGGGCTGTCGTGGGTTTGACTGGGTAGGTGCCGTTCATGTTGATAGAAACGAATGGACAGTCTTCTTCTTCCTTCATGGGCTGTCGTGGGTTTGACTGGGTAGGTGCCGTTCATTTGGATAGAAACGAATGGACAGTCTTCTTCTTCCTTCATGGGCTGTCGTGGGTTTGACTGGGTAGGTGCCGTTCATTTGGATAGAAACAAATGGACAGTCTTCTTCTTCCTTCATGGGCATCGACTCCCATGTTCACTCGTATACACGAGCGGGCTTTTACATGTATGACCGTTATTAACCCCGCCATGTAGACAGTCATACTCCGTTTACGGGGGAGTGGGGTGCAAGTACAGGACAACATTCCCTGAAAACCCTCTGTTCATAGAGTACAGGACAACATTCCCTGAAAACCCTCTGTTCATAGAGTACAGGACAACATTCCCTGAAAACCCTCTGTTCACAGAGTACAGGACAACATTCCCTGAAAACCCTCTGTTCATAGAGTACAGGACAACATTCCCTGAAAACCCTCTGTTCATAGAGTACAGGACAACATTCCCTGAAAACCCTCTGTTCACAGAGTACAGGACCACATTCCCTGAAAACCCTCTGTTCATAGAGTACAGGATAACATTCCCTGAAAACCCTCTGTTCATAGAGTACTGGACGACATTTCCTGAAAACCCTCTGTTCATAGAGTACTGGACGACATTTCCTAAAAAAAACCTCTGTTCATAGTGCTGGACGACACTCCCTGAAAACCCTGTGTTCATAGAGTACAGGACAACACTCTCTGAAAAACCTCTTTCTCTACATAGAGTACAGGACAACATTCCCTGAAAACCCTCTGTACATAGAGTACAGGACAACATTCCCTAAAAACCCTCTGTACATAGAGTACAGGACAACACTCCCTGAAAACCCTCTTTCTCTACATAGAGTACAGGACAACACTCCCTGAAAACCCTCTTTCTCTACATAGAGTACAGGACAACATTCCTTGAAAACCCTCTGTTCATAGAGTACAGGACAACATTCCCTGAAAAACCTCTGTTCATAGAGTACAGGACAACATTCCCTGAAAACCCTCTGTTCATAGAGTAAAGGACAACATTCCTTGAAAACCCTCTGTTCATAGAGTACAGGACAACATTCCCTGGAAACCCTCTGTTCATAGAGTACAGGACAACATTCCCTGAAAACCCTCTGTTCATAGAGTACAGGACAACACTCCCTGAAATCCCTCTTTCTCTACATAGAGTACTGGACAACATTCCCTGAAAACGCTCTGTTCATAGACTACAGGACAACATTCCCTGAAAACCCTCTGTACATAGAGTACAGGACAACACTCCCTGAAAACCCTCTTTCTCTACATAGAGTACAGGACAACATTCCCTGAAAACCCTCTTTCTCTACATAGAGTACAGGACAACATTCCCTGAAAACCATCTGTCTATACGTAGAGTACTGGACAACATTCCCTGAAAACCCTCTGTACGTAGAGTACTGGACAACATTCCCTGAAAACCCTCTGTTCATAGGGTACTGGACAACGTTCCCTGAAAATCCTCTTTCTCTACATAGAGTACTGGACAACATTCCCTGAAAACCCTGTGTACATAGAGTACTGGACAACATTCCCTGAAAACCCTCTTTCTCTACATACAGTACAGGACAACATTCCCTGAAAACGCCCTTTCTCTACATAGAGTACAGGACAACACTCTCTGAAAACCCTCTGTACATAGAGTACTGGACAACATTCCCTGAAAACCTTCTGTACATAGAGTACAGGACAACATTCCCTGAAAACCCTCTGTTCACAGAGTACAGGACAATATTCCCTGAAAACCCGCTGTTCATAGAGTACAGGACAACATTCCCTGAAAACCCTCTGTACATAGAGTACAGGACAACACTCCCTGAAAACCCTCTTTCTGTACATAGAGTACAGGACAACATTCCCTGAAAACCCTATTTCTCTACATAGAGTACAGGACAACATTCCCTGAAAACCCTCTGTACATAGAGTACTGGACAACATTCCCTGAAAACCCTCTGTACATAGAGTACTGGACAACATTCCCTGAAAACCCTCTGTTCATAGAGTACTGGACAACATTCCCTGAAAACCCTCTGTTCATAGAGTACACGACAACATTCCTTGAAAACCCTCTGTTCATAGAGTACAGGACAACATACCCTGGAAACCCTCTGTTCATAGAGTACAGGATAACATTCCCTGAAAACCCTCTGTACATAGAGTACAGGACAACACTCCCTGAAAATCCCCTTTCTCTACATAGAGTACAGGACAACACTCCCTGAAAACCCTCTTTCACTACATAGAGTACAGGACAACATTCCCTGAAAACCCTCTGTACATAGAGTACAGGACAACACTCCCTGAAAACCCTCTTTCTCTACATAGAGTACAGGACAACATTTCCTGAAAACCCTCTTTCTCTACATAGAGTACAGGACAACATTCCCTGAAAACCCTCTGTACATAGAGTACAGGACAACACTCCCTGAAAACCCCCTTTCTCTACATAGAGTACTGGACAACATTCCCTGAAAACCCTCTATCTCTACATAGAGTAATGGACAACATTCCCTGAAAACCCTCTGTTCACAGAGTACAGGACAACATTCCCTGAAAACCCTCTGTTCACAGAGTACAGGACAACATTCCCTGAAAACCCTCTGTACATAGAGTACAGGACAACATTCCCTGAAAACCCTCTTTCTGTACATAGAGTACTGGACAACATTCCCTGAAAACGCCCTTTCTCTACATAGAGTACAGGACAACAATCCCTGAAAACCCTCTGTTCATAGAGTACAGGACAACACTCCCTGAAAACCCTCTTTCTCTACATACAGTACAGGACAACATTCCCTGAAAACCCTCTTTCTCTACGTAGAGTACTGGACAACATTCCCTGAAAACCCTCTGTACGTAGAGTACTGGACAACATTCCCTGAAAACCCTCTGTTCATAGGGTACTGGACAACATTCGCTGAAAATCCTCTTTCTCTACATAGACTACTGGACAACATTCCCTGAAAACCCTGTGTACATAGAGTACTGGACAACATTCCCTGAAAACACTCTTTCTCTACATAGAGTACAGGATAACATTCCCTGAAAACCCTCTTTCTCTACATAGAGTACTGGACAACATTCTCTGAAAACCCTCTATACATAGAGTACTGGACAACATTCCCTGAAAACCCTCTGTTCACAGAGTACAGGACAACATTCCCTGAAAACCCTCTGTTCATAGAGTACAGGACAACATTCCCTGAAAACCCTCTGTACATAGAGTACAGGACAACACTCCCTGAAAACCCTCTTTCTCTACATAGAGTACAGGACAACATTCCCTGAAAACCCTCTTTCTCTACATAGAGTACTGGACAACATTCTCTGAAAACCCTCTGTACATAGAGTACTGGACAACATTCCCTGAAAACCCTCTGTTCACAGAGTACTGGACAACATTCCCTGAAAATTCATAGAGTACTGGACAACATTCCCTGAAAACCCTCTGTACATAGAGTACAGGACAACATTCCCTGAAAACCCTCTTTCTCTACGTAGAGTACTGGACAACATTCCTTGAAAACCCTCTGTACGTAGAGTACTGGACAACATTCCCTGAAAACCCTCTGTTCACAGAGTACAGGACAACATTCCCTGAAAACCCGCTGTTCATAGAGTACAGGACAACATTCCCTGAAAACCCTCTTTCTCTACATAGAGTACAGGACAACATTCCCTGAAAACGCCCTTTCTCTACATAGAGTACAGGACAACACTCCCTGAAAACCCTCTGTACATAGAGTACAGGACAACATTCCCTGAAAACCCTCTTTCTCTACATAGAGTACAGGACAACATTCCCTGAAAACGCCCTTTCTCTACATAGAGTACAGGACAACACTCCCTGAAAACCCTCTGTACATAGAGTACAGGACAACATTCCCTGAAAACCCTCTGTACATAGAGTACAGGACAACATTCCCTGAAAACCCTCTGTTCACAGAGTACAGGACAACACTCCCTGAAAACCCTCTTTCTCTACATAGAGTACTGGACAACATTCCCTGAAAACCCTCTGTACATAGAGTACAGGACAACATTCCCTGAAAACCGTCTTTCTCTACATAGAGTACAGGACAACATTCCCCGAAAACCCTCTGTACATAGAGTACAGGACAACACTCCCTGAAAACCCTCTTTCTCTACATAGAGTACAGGACAACATTCCCTGAAAACCCTCTTTCTCTACGTAGAGTACTGGACAACATTCCCAGAAAACCCTCTGTACGTAGAGTACTGGACAACATTCCCTGAAAACCCTCTGTTCATAGGGTACTGGACAACATTCCCTGAAAATCCTCTTTCTCTACATAGAGTACTGGACAACATTCCCTGAAAACCCTGTGTACATAGAGTACTGGACAACATTCCCTGAAAACACTCTTTCTCTACTTAGAGTACAGGATAACATTCCCTGAAAACGCCCTTTCTCTACATAGAGTACAGGAGAACACTCCCTGAAAACACTCTGTACATAGAGTACAGGACAACATTCCCTGAAAACCCTCTGTACATAGAGTACAGGACAACACTCCCTGAAAACCCTCTTTCTCTACATAGAGTACAGGACAACATTCCCTGAAAACCCTCTTTCTCTACATAGAGTACTGGACAACATTCCCTGAAAACCCTCTGTACATAGAGTACTGGACAACATTCCCTGAAAACCCTCTGTTCACAGAGTACAGGACAACATTCCCTGAAAACCCTCTGTACATAGAGTACTGGACAACATTCCCTGAAAACCCTCTGCACATAGAGTACAGGACAACATTCCCTGAAAACCCTCTTTCTCTACGTAGAGTACTGGACAACATTCCCTGAAAACCCTCTGTACGTAGAGTACTGGACAACATTCCCTGAAAACCCTCTGTTCACAGAGTACAGGACAACATTCCCTGAAAACCCTCTGTTCATAGAGTACAGGACAACATTCCCTGAAAACCCTCTTTCTCTACAAAGAGTACAGGACAACATTCCCTGAAAACGCCCTTTCTCTACATAGAGTACAGGACAACACTCCCTGAAAACCCTCTGTACATAGAGTACAGGAAAACATTCCCTGAAAACCCTCTGTACATAGAGTACAGGACAACATTCCCTGAAAACCCTCTGTTCACAGAGTACAGGACAACACTCCCTGAAAACCCTCTTTCTCTACATAGAGTACTGGACAACATTCCCTGAAAACCCTCTGTACATAGAGTACAGGACAACATTCCCTGAAAACCCTCTGTTCACAGAGTACAGGACAACACTCCCTGAAAACCCTCTTTCTCTACATAGAGTACTGGACAACATTCCCTGAAAATCCTCTTTCTCTACATAGAGTACTGGACAACATTCCCTGAAAACCCTCTGTACATAGAGTACTGGACAACATTCCCTGAAAACCCTCTTTCTCTACATAGAGTAATGGACAACATTGCCTGAAAACCCTCTGTTCACAGAGTACAGGACAACATTCCCTGAAAACCCTCTGTTCACAGAGTACAGGACAACATTCCCTGAAAACCCTCTGTACATAGAGTACAGGACAACATTCCCTGAAAACCCTCTTTCTCTACATAGAGTACAGGACAGCATTCCCTGAAAGCCCTCTTTCTCTACATAAAGTACTGGACAACATTCCCTGAAAACCCTCTCTTCACAGAGTAGAGGACAACATTCCCTGAAAACCCTCTGTTCACAGAGTACAGGACAACATTCCCTGAAAACCCTCTGTTCATAGAGTACAGGACAACATTCCCTGAAAACCCTCTGTTCATAGAGTACAGGACAACATTCCCTGAAAACCCTCTGCACATAGAGTACAGGACAACATTCCCTGAAAACCCTCTTTCTCTACGTAGAGTACTGGACAACATTCCCTGAAAACCCTCTGTTCACAGAGTACAGGACAACATTCCCTGAAAACCCTCTGTTCATAGAGTACAGGACAACATTCCCTGAAAACCCTCTTTCTCTACAAAGAGTACAGGACAACATTCCCTGAAAACGCCCTTTCTCTACATAGAGTACAGGACAACACTCCCTGAAAACCCTCTGTACATAGAGTACAGGAAAACATTCCCTGAAAACCCTCTGTACATAGAGTACAGGACAACATTCCCTGAAAACCCTCTGTTCACAGAGTACAGGACAACACTCCCTGAAAACCCTCTTTCTCTACATAGAGTACTGGACAACATTCCCTGAAAACCCTCTGTACATAGAGTACAGGACAACATTCCCTGAAAACCCTCTGTTCACAGAGTACAGGACAACACTCCCTGAAAACCCTCTTTCTCTACATAGAGTACTGGACAACATTCCCTGAAAATCCTCTTTCTCTACATAGAGTACTGGACAACATTCCCTGAAAACCCTCTGTACATAGAGTACTGGACAACATTCCCTGAAAACCCTCTTTCTCTACATAGAGTAATGGACAACATTCCCTGAAAACCCTCTGTTCACAGAGTACAGGACAACATTCCCTGAAAACCCTCTGTTCACAGAGTACAGGACAACATTCCCTGAAAACCCTCTGTACATAGAGTACAGGACAACATTCCCTGAAAACCCTCTTTCTCTACATAGAGTACAGGACAGCATTCCCTGAAAGCCCTCTTTCTCTACATAAAGTACTGGACAACATTCCCTGAAAACCCTCTCTTCACAGAGTAGAGGACAACATTCCCTGAAAACCCTCTGTTCACAGAGTACAGGACAACATTCCCTGAAAACCCTCTGTTCATAGAGTACAGGACAACATTCCCTGAAAACCCTCTGTTCATAGAGTACAGGACAACATTCCTTGAAAACCCTCTGTTCATAGAGTACAGGACAACATTCCCTGAAAACCATCTGTACATAGGGTAGAGGTTAACACTCCCTGAAAACCCTCTTTCTCTACATAGAGTACTGGACAACATTCCCTGAAAACCCTCTTTCTCTACATAGAGTAATGGACAACATTCCCTGAAAACCCTCTGTTCACAGAGTACAGGACAACATTCCCTGAAAACCCTCTGTTCACAGAGTACAGGACAACATTCCCTGAAAACCCTCTGTTCACAGAGTACAGGACAACATTCCCTGAAAACCCTCTTTCTCTACATAGAGTACTGGACAACATTCCCTGAAAACGCCCTTTCTCTACACAGAGTACTGGACAACATTCCCTGAAAACCCTCTGTACACAGAGTACAGGACAAGATTCCCTGAAAAACCTCTGTTCATAGAGTACAGGATAACATTCCTTGAAAACCCTCTGTTCATAGAGTACAGGACAACATTCCCTGAAAACCCTCTGTTCATAGAGTACAGGACAACATTCCCTGAAAACCCTCTGTTCATAGAGTACAGGACAACATTCCTTGAAAACCCTGTGTTCATAGAGTACAGGATAACATTCCCTGAAAACCCTCTGTTCACAGAGTACAGGACAACATTCCCTGAAAACCCTCTGTTCACAGAGTACAGGACAACATTCCCTGAAAACCCTCTTTCTCTACATAGAGTACTGGACAACATTCCCTGAAAACGCCCTTTCTCTACACAGAGTACTGGACAACATTCCCTGAAAACCCTCTGTACACAGAGTACAGGACAAGATTCCCTGAAAAACCTCTGTTCATAGAGTACAGGATAACATTCCTTGAAAACCCTCTGTTCATAGAGTACAGGACAACATTCCCTGAAAACCCTCTGTTCATAGAGTACAGGACAACATTCCCTGAAAACCCTCTGTTCATAGAGTACAGGACAACATTCCTTGAAAACCCTGTGTTCATAGAGTACAGGATAACATTCCCTGAAAACCCTCTGTACATAGAGTACAGGACAACACTCCCTGAAAATCCCCTTTCTCTACATAGAGTACAGGACAACACTCCCTGAAAACCCTCTTTCTCTACATAGAGTACAGGACAACATTCCCTGAAAACCCTCTGTACATAGAGTACAGGACAACACTCCCTGAAAACCCTCTTTCTCTACATAGAGTACAGGACAACATTTCCTGAAAACCATCTTTCTCTACATAGAGTACAGGACAACATTCCCTGAAATCCCTCTGTACATAGAGTACTGGACAACATTCCCTGAAAACCCTCTATCTCTACATAGAGTAATGGACAACATTCCCTGAAAACCCTCTGTTCACAGAGTACAGGACAACATTCCCTGAAAACCCTCTGTTCACAGAGTACAGGACAACATTCCCTGAAAACCCTCTGTACATAGCGTACAGGACAACATTCCCTGAAAACCCTCTTTCTGTACATAGAGTACTGGACAACATTCCCTGAAAACGCCCTTTCTCTACATAGAGTACAGGACAACAATCCCTGAAAACCCTCTGTTCATAGAGTACAGGACAACACTCCCTGAAAACCCTCTGTACATAGAGTACAGGACAACACTCCCTGAAAACCCTCTTTCTCTACATAGAGTACTGGACAACATTCCCTGAAAACGCTCTGTTCATAGAGTACAGGACAACATTCCCTGAAAACCCTCTGTACATAGAGTACAGGACAACACTCCCTGAAAATCCTCTTTCTCTACATAGAGTACAGGACAACATTCCCTGAAAACCCTTTTTCTCTACATAGAGTACAGGACAACATTCCCTGAAAACCCTCTTTCTCTACGTAGAGTACTGGACAACATTCCCTGAAAACCCTCTGTACGTAGAGTACTGGACAACATTCCCTGAAAACCCTCTGTTCATAGGGTACTGGACAACATTCGCTGAAAATCCTCTTTCTCTACATAGAGTACTGGACAACATTCCCTGAAAACCCTGTGTACATAGAGTACTGGACAACTTTCCCTGAAAACACTCTTTCTCTACATAGAGTACAGGACAACATTCCCTGAAAACGCCCTTTCTCTACATAGAGTACAGGACAACACTCCCTGAAAACACTCTGTACATAGAGTACAGGACAACATTCCCTGAAAACCCTCTGTACATAGAGTACAGGACAACACTCCCTGAAAACCCTCTTTCTCTACATAGAGTACAGGACAACATTCCCTGAAAACCCTCTTTCTCTACATAGAGTACTGGACAACATTCCCTGAAAACCCTCTGTACATAGAGTACTGGACAACATTCCCTGAAAACCCTCTGTTCACAGAGTACAGGACAACATTCCCTGAAAACCGTCTGTTCATAGAGTACAGGACAACATTCCCTGAAAACCCTATGTACATAGAGTACAGGACAACATTCCCTGAAAACCCTCTTTCTCTACGTAGAGTACTGGACAACATTCCCTGAAAACCCTCTGTACATAGAGTACAGGACAACATTCCCTGAAAACCCTCTGTTCACAGAGTACAGGACAACACTCCCTGAAAACCCTCTTTCTCTACATAGAGTACTGGACAACATTCCCTGAAAATCCTCTTTCTCTACATAGAGTACTGGACAACATTCCCTGAAAACCCTCTGTACATAGAGTACTGGACAACATTCCCTGAAAACCCTCTTTCTCTACATAGAGTACAGGACAACATTCCCTGAAAACGCCATTTCTCTACATAGAGTACAGGACAACACTCCCTGATAACCCTCTGTACATAGAGTACAGGACAACATTCCCTGAAAACCCTCTGTACACAGAGTACAGGACAACATTCCCTGAAAACTCTCTGTTCGTAGAGTACTGGACGACATTTCCTGAAAACCCTCTGTTCATAGAGTACTGGACGACATTTCCTGAAAACTCTCTGTTCATAGAGTGCTGGACGACACTCCCTGAAAACCCTCTGTTCATAGAGTACAGGACAACATTCCCTGAAAACCCTCTGTACATAGAGTACAGGACAACACTCCCTGAAAACCGTCTTTCTCTACATAGAGTACAGGACAACATTCCCCGAAAACCCTCTGTACATAGAGTACAGGACAACACTCCCTGAAAACCCTCTTTCCCTACATAGAGTACAGGACAACATTCCCTGAAAACCCTCTTTCTCTACATAGAGTACTGGACAACATTCCCTGAAAACCCTCTGTTCATAGAGTACAGGAGAACATTCCCTGAAAACCCTCTGTTCACAGAGTACAGGACAACATTCCCTGAAAACCCTCTGTTGATAGAGTACAGGACAACACTCCCTGAAAACCCTCTTTCACTACATAAAGTACTGGACAACATTCCCTGAAAACCCGCTGTTCATAGAGTACAGGACAACATTCCCTGAAAACCCTCTGTTCACAGAGTACAGGACAACATTCCCTGAAAACCCTCTTTCTCTACATAGAGTACAGGACAACATTCCCTGAAAACCCTCTGTACATAGAGTACAGGACAACATTCCCTGAAAACCCTCTTTCTCTACATAGAGTACAGGACAGCATTCCCTGAAAGCCCTCTTTCTCTACATAAAGTACTGGACAACATTCCCTGAAAACCCTCTCTTCACAGAGTAGAGGACAACATTCTCTGAAAACCCTCTGTTCACAGAGTACAGGACAACATTCCCTGAAAACCCTCTGTTCATAGAGTACAGGACAACATTCCCTGAAAACCCTCTGGTCATAGAGTACAGGACAACATTCCTTGAAAACCCTCTGTTCATAGAGTACAGGACAACATTCCCTGAAAACCCTCTGTTCTTAGAGTATAGGACAACATTCCCTGAAAACCATCTGTACATAGAGTACAGGTTAACACTCCCTGAAAACCCTCTTTCTCTACATAGAGTACTGGACAACATTCCCTGAAAACCCTCTTTCTCTACATAGAGTAATGGACAACATTCCCTGAAAACCCTCTATTCACAGAGTACAGGACAACATTCCCTGAAAACCCTCTGTACATAGAGTACAGGACAACATTCCCTGAAAACCCTCTGTTCACAGAGTACAGGACAACATTCCCTGAAAACCCTCTGTTCATAGAGTACAGGACAACATTCCTTGAAAACCCTCTGTTCATAGAGTACAGGACAACATTCCCTGAAAACCATCTGTACATAGAGTACAGGTTAACACTCCCTGAAAACCCTCTTTCTCTACATAGAGTACTGGACAACATTCCCTGAAAACCCTCTTTCTCTACATAGAGTAATGGACAACATTCCCTGAAAACCCTCTATTCACAGAGTACAGGACAACATTCCCTGAAAACCCTCTGTTCACAGAGTACAGGACAACATTCCCTGAAAACCCTCTGTTCATAGAGTACAGGACAACATTCCCTGAAAACCCTCTGTACATAGAGTACAGGACAACATTCCCTGAAAATCCTCTTTCTCTACATAGAGTACTGGACAACATTCCCTGAAAACCCTCTGTACATAGAGTACTGGACAACATTCCCTGAAAACCCTCTTTCTCTACATAGAGTACAGGACAACATTCCCTGAAAACGCCCTTTCTCTACATAGAGTACAGGACAACACTCCCTGATAACCCTCTGTACATAGAGTACAGGACAACATTCCCTGAAAACCCTCTGTACACAGAGTACAGGACAACATTCCCTGAAAACTCTCTGTTCGTAGAGTACTGGACGACATTTCCTGAAAACCCTCTGTTCATAGAGTACTGGACGACATTTCCTGAAAACTCTCTGTTCATAGAGTGCTGGACGACACTCCTTGAAAACCCTCTGTTCATAGAGTACAGGACAACATTCCCTGAAAACCCTCTGTACATAGAGTACAGGACAACACTCCCTGAAAACCGTCTTTCTCTACATAGAGTACAGGACAACATTCCCCGAAAACCCTCTGTACATAGAGTACAGGACAACACTCCCTGAAAACCCTCTTTCTCTACATAGAGTACAGGACAACATTCCCTGAAAACCCTCTTTCTCTACATAGAGTACTGGACAACATTCCCTGAAAACCCTCTGTTCATAGAGTACAGGACAATATTCCCTGAAAACCCTCTGTTCACAGAGTACAGGACAACATTCCCTGAAAACCCTCTGTTCATAGAGTACAGGACAACACTCCCTGAAAACCCTCTTTCTCTACATAAAGTACTGGACAACATTCCCTGAAAACCCGCTGTTCATAGAGTACAGGACAACATTCCCTGGAAACCCTCTGTTCACAGAGTACAGGACAACATTCCCTGAAAACCCTCTTTCTCTACATAGAGTACAGGACAACATTCCCTGAAAACCCTCCGTACATAGAGTACAGGACAACATTCCCTGAAAACCCTCTTTCTCTACATAGAGTACAGGACAGCATTCCCTGAAAGCCCTCTTTCTCTACATAATGTACTGGACAACATTCCCTGAAAACCCTCTCTTCACAGAGTAGAGGACAACATTCCCTGAAAACCCTCTGTTCACAGAGTACAGGACAACATTCCCTGAAATCCCTCTGTTCATAGAGTACAGGACAACATTCCCTGAAAACCCTCTGTTCATAGAGTACAGGACAACATTCCCTGAAAACCCTCTGTTCATAGAGTACAGGACAACATTCCTTGAAAACCCTCTGTTCATAGAGTACAGGACAACATTCCCTGAAAACCATCTGTACATAGAGTACAGGTTAACACTCCCTGAAAACCCTCTTTCTCTACATAGAGTACTGGACAATATTCCCTGAAAACCCTCTTTCTCTACATAGAGTAATGGACAACATTCCCTGAAAACCCTCTATTCACAGAGTACAGGACAACATTCCCTGAAAACCCTCTGTTCACAGAGTACAGGACAACATTCCCTGAAAACCCTCTGTACATAGAGTACAGGACAACATTCCCTGAAAACCCTCTGTTCACAGAGTACAGGACAACATTCCCTGAAAACCCTCTGTTCACAGAGTACAGGACAACATTCCCTGAAAACCCTCTTTCTCTACATAGAGTACTGGACAACATTCCCTGAAAACCCTTTGTTCATAGAGTACAGGACAACACTCCCTGAAAACCCTCTTTCTCTACATAGAGTACTGGACAACATTCCCTGAAAACGCTCTGTTCATAGAGTATAGGACAATATTCCCTGAAAACCCTCTGTACATAGAGTACAGGACAACACTCCCTGAAAACCCTCTTTCTCTATATATAGTAAGGACAACATTCCCTGAAAACCCTCTTTCTCTACATAGAGTACAGGACAACATTCCCTGAAAACCCTCTTTCTCTACGTAGAGTACTGGACAACATTCCCTGAAAACCCTCTGTACGTAGAGTACAGGACAACATTCCCTGAAAACCCTCTGTTCATAGGGTACTGGACAACATTCCCTGAACACCCTCTGTACACAGAGTACAGGACAACATTCCCTGAAAACTCTCTGCTCGTAGAGTACTGGACGACATTTCCTGAAAACCCTCTGTTCATAGAGTACTGGACGACATTTCCTGAAAACCCTCTGTTCATAGAGTGCTGGACGACACTCCCTGAAAACCCTCTGTTCATAGAGTACAGGACAACATTCCCTGAAAACCGTCTTTCTCTTCATAGAGTACAGGACAACATTCCCCGAAAACCCTCTGTACATAGAGTACAGGACAACACTCCCTGAAAACCCTCTTTCTCTACATAGAGTACAGGACAACATTCCCTGAAAACCCTCTTTCTCTACGTAGAGTACTGGACAACATTCCCTGAAAACCCTCTGTACGTAGAGTACTGGACAACATTCCCTGAAAACCCTCTGTACATAGAGTACAGGACAACATTCCCTGAAAATCCTCTTTCTCTACATAGAGTACTGGACAACATTCCCTGAAAACCCTCTGTACATAGAGTACTGGACAACATTCCCTGAAAACCCTCTTTCTCTACATAGAGTACAGGACAACATTCCCTGAAAACGCCCTTTCTCTACATAGAGTACAGGACAACACTCCCTGATAACCCTCTGTACATAGAGTACAGGACAACATTCCCTGAAAACCCTCTGTACACAGAGTACAGGACAACATTCCCTGAAAACTCTCTGTTCGTAGAGTACTGGACGACATTTCCTGAAAACCCTCTGTTCATAGAGTACTGGACGACATTTCCTGAAAACTCTCTGTTCATAGAGTGCTGGACGACACTCCTTGAAAACCCTCTGTTCATAGAGTACAGGACAACATTCCCTGAAAACCCTCTGTACATAGAGTACAGGACAACACTCCCTGAAAACCGTCTTTCTCTACATAGAGTACAGGACAACATTCCCCGAAAACCCTCTGTACATAGAGTACAGGACAACACTCCCTGAAAACCCTCTTTCTCTACATAGAGTACAGGACAACATTCCCTGAAAACCCTCTTTCTCTACATAGAGTACTGGACAACATTCCCTGAAAACCCTCTGTTCATAGAGTACAGGAGAACATTCCCTGAAAACCCTCTGTTCACAGAGTACAGGACAACATTCCCTGAAAACCCTCTGTTGATAGAGTACAGGACAACACTCCCTGAAAACCCTCTTTCTCTACATAAAGTACTGGACAACATTCCCTGAAAACCCGCTGTTCATAGAGTACAGGACAACATTCCCTGGAAACCCTCTGTTCACAGAGTACAGGACAACATTCCCTGAAAACCCTCTTTCTCTACATAGAGTACAGGACAACATTCCCTGAAAACCCTCCGTACATAGAGTACAGGACAACATTCCCTGAAAACCCTCTTTCTCTACATAGAGTACAGGACAGCATTCCCTGAAAGCCCTCTTTCTCTACATAATGTACTGGACAACATTCCCTGAAAACCCTCTCTTCACAGAGTAGAGGACAACATTCCCTGAAAACCCTCTGTTCACAGAGTACAGGACAACATTCCCTGAAATCCCTCTGTTCATAGAGTACAGGACAACATTCCCTGAAAACCCTCTGTTCATAGAGTACAGGACAACATTCCCTGAAAACCCTCTGTTCATAGAGTACAGGACAACATTCCTTGAAAACCCTCTGTTCATAGAGTACAGGACAACATTCCCTGAAAACCATCTGTACATAGAGTACAGGTTAACACTCCCTGAAAACCCTCTTTCTCTACATAGAGTACTGGACAATATTCCCTGAAAACCCTCTTTCTCTACATAGAGTAATGGACAACATTCCCTGAAAACCCTCTATTCACAGAGTACAGGACAACATTCCCTGAAAACCCTCTGTTCACAGAGTACAGGACAACATTCCCTGAAAACCCTCTGTACATAGAGTACAGGACAACATTCCCTGAAAACCCTCTGTTCACAGAGTACAGGACAACATTCCCTGAAAACCCTCTGTTCACAGAGTACAGGACAACATTCCCTGAAAACCCTCTTTCTCTACATAGAGTACTGGACAACATTCCCTGAAAACCCTTTGTTCATAGAGTACAGGACAACACTCCCTGAAAACCCTCTTTCTCTACATAGAGTACTGGACAACATTCCCTGAAAACGCTCTGTTCATAGAGTATAGGACAATATTCCCTGAAAACCCTCTGTACATAGAGTACAGGACAACACTCCCTGAAAACCCTCTTTCTCTATATATAGTAAGGACAACATTCCCTGAAAACCCTCTTTCTCTACATAGAGTACAGGACAACATTCCCTGAAAACCCTCTTTCTCTACGTAGAGTACTGGACAACATTCCCTGAAAACCCTCTGTACGTAGAGTACAGGACAACATTCCCTGAAAACCCTCTGTTCATAGGGTACTGGACAACATTCCCTGAACACCCTCTGTACACAGAGTACAGGACAACATTCCCTGAAAACTCTCTGCTCGTAGAGTACTGGACGACATTTCCTGAAAACCCTCTGTTCATAGAGTACTGGACGACATTTCCTGAAAACCCTCTGTTCATAGAGTGCTGGACGACACTCCCTGAAAACCCTCTGTTCATAGAGTACAGGACAACATTCCCTGAAAACCGTCTTTCTCTTCATAGAGTACAGGACAACATTCCCCGAAAACCCTCTGTACATAGAGTACAGGACAACACTCCCTGAAAACCCTCTTTCTCTACATAGAGTACAGGACAACATTCCCTGAAAACCCTCTTTCTCTACGTAGAGTACTGGACAACATTCCCTGAAAACCCTCTGTACGTAGAGTACTGGACAACATTCCCTGAAAACCCTCTGTACATAGAGTACAGGACAACATTCCCTGAAAATCCTCTTTCTCTACATAGAGTACTGGACAACATTCCCTGAAAACCCTCTGTACATAGAGTACTGGACAACATTCCCTGAAAACCCTCTTTCTCTACATAGAGTACAGGACAACATTCCCTGAAAACGCCCTTTCTCTACATAGAGTACAGGACAACACTCCCTGATAACCCTCTGTACATAGAGTACAGGACAACATTCCCTGAAAACCCTCTGTACACAGAGTACAGGACAACATTCCCTGAAAACTCTCTGTTCGTAGAGTACTGGACGACATTTCCTGAAAACCCTCTGTTCATAGAGTACTGGACGACATTTCCTGAAAACTCTCTGTTCATAGAGTGCTGGACGACACTCCTTGAAAACCCTCTGTTCATAGAGTACAGGACAACATTCCCTGAAAACCCTCTGTACATAGAGTACAGGACAACACTCCCTGAAAACCGTCTTTCTCTACATAGAGTACAGGACAACATTCCCCGAAAACCCTCTGTACATAGAGTACAGGACAACACTCCCTGAAAACCCTCTTTCTCTACATAGAGTACAGGACAACATTCCCTGAAAACCCTCTTTCTCTACATAGAGTACTGGACAACATTCCCTGAAAACCCTCTGTTCATAGAGTACAGGAGAACATTCCCTGAAAACCCTCTGTTCACAGAGTACAGGACAACATTCCCTGAAAACCCTCTGTTGATAGAGTACAGGACAACACTCCCTGAAAACCCTCTTTCTCTACATAAAGTACTGGACAACATTCCCTGAAAACCCGCTGTTCATAGAGTACAGGACAACATTCCCTGGAAACCCTCTGTTCACAGAGTACAGGACAACATTCCCTGAAAACCCTCTTTCTCTACATAGAGTACAGGACAACATTCCCTGAAAACCCTCCGTACATAGAGTACAGGACAACATTCCCTGAAAACCCTCTTTCTCTACATAGAGTACAGGACAGCATTCCCTGAAAGCCCTCTTTCTCTACATAATGTACTGGACAACATTCCCTGAAAACCCTCTCTTCACAGAGTAGAGGACAACATTCCCTGAAAACCCTCTGTTCACAGAGTACAGGACAACATTCCCTGAAATCCCTCTGTTCATAGAGTACAGGACAACATTCCCTGAAAACCCTCTGTTCATAGAGTACAGGACAACATTCCCTGAAAACCCTCTGTTCATAGAGTACAGGACAACATTCCTTGAAAACCCTCTGTTCATAGAGTACAGGACAACATTCCCTGAAAACCATCTGTACATAGAGTACAGGTTAACACTCCCTGAAAACCCTCTTTCTCTACATAGAGTACTGGACAATATTCCCTGAAAACCCTCTTTCTCTACATAGAGTAATGGACAACATTCCCTGAAAACCCTCTATTCACAGAGTACAGGACAACATTCCCTGAAAACCCTCTGTTCACAGAGTACAGGACAACATTCCCTGAAAACCCTCTGTACATAGAGTACAGGACAACATTCCCTGAAAACCCTCTGTTCACAGAGTACAGGACAACATTCCCTGAAAACCCTCTGTTCACAGAGTACAGGACAACATTCCCTGAAAACCCTCTTTCTCTACATAGAGTACTGGACAACATTCCCTGAAAACCCTTTGTTCATAGAGTACAGGACAACACTCCCTGAAAACCCTCTTTCTCTACATAGAGTACTGGACAACATTCCCTGAAAACGCTCTGTTCATAGAGTATAGGACAATATTCCCTGAAAACCCTCTGTACATAGAGTACAGGACAACACTCCCTGAAAACCCTCTTTCTCTATATATAGTAAGGACAACATTCCCTGAAAACCCTCTTTCTCTACATAGAGTACAGGACAACATTCCCTGAAAACCCTCTTTCTCTACGTAGAGTACTGGACAACATTCCCTGAAAACCCTCTGTACGTAGAGTACAGGACAACATTCCCTGAAAACCCTCTGTTCATAGAGTACTGGACAACATTCCCTGAAAACCCTCTGTACACAGAGTACTGGACAACATTCCCTGAAAACTCTCTGCTCGTAGAGTACTGGACGACATTTCCTGAAAACCCTCTGTTCATAGAGTACTGGACGACATTTCCTGAAAACCCTCTGTTCATAGAGTGCTGGACGACACTCCCTGAAAACCCTCTGTTCATAGAGTACAGGACAACATTCCCTGAAAACCGTCTTTCTCTTCATAGAGTACAGGACAACATTCCCCGAAAACCCTCTGTACATAGAGTACAGGACAACACTCCCTGAAAACCCTCTTTCTCTACATAGAGTACAGGACAACATTCCCTGAAAACCCTCTTTCTCTACGTAGAGTACTGGACAACATTCCCTGAAAACCCTCTGTACGTAGAGTACTGGACAACATTCCCTGAAAACCCTCTGTTCATAGGGTACTGGACAACATTCGCTGAAAATCCTCTTTCTCTACATAGAGTACTGGACAACATTCCCTGAAAACCCTGTGTCCATAGAGTACTGGACAACATTCCCTGAAAACACTCTTTCTCTACATAGAGTACAGGATAACATTCCCTGAAAACGCCCTTTCTCTACATAGAGTACAGGAGAACACTCCCTGAAAACACTCTGTACATAGAGTACAGGTCAACATTCCCTGAAAACCCTCTGTACATAGAGTACAGGACAACACTCCCTGAAAACCCTCTTTCTCTACATAGAGTACAGGACAACATTCCCTGAAAACCCTCTTTCTCTACATAGAGTACTGGACAACATTCTCTGAAAACCCTCTGTACATAGAGTACTGGACAACATTCCCTGAAAACCCTCTGTTCACAGAGTACTGGACAACATTCCCTGAAAACCCTCTGTTCATAGAGTACTGGACAACATTCCCTGAAAACCCTCTGTACATAGAGTACTGGACAACATTCCCTGAAAACACTCTTTCTCTACTTAGAGTACAGGATAACATTCCCTGAAAACGCCCTTTCTCTACATAGAGTACAGGAGAACACTCCCTGAAAACACTCTGTACATAGAGTACAGGACAACATTCCCTGAAAACCCTCTGTACATAGAGTACAGGACAACACTCCCTGAAAACCCTCTTTCTCTACATAGAGTACAGGACAACATTCCCTGAAAACCCTCTTTCTCTACATAGAGTACTGGACAACATTCCCTGAAAACCCTCTGTACATAGAGTACTGGACAACATTCCCTGAAAACCCTCTGTTCACAGAGTACAGGACAACATTCCCTGAAAACCCTCTGTTCATAGAGTAGTGGACAACATTCCCTGAAAACCCTCTGTACATAGAGTACTGGACAACATTCCCTGAAAACCCTCTTTCTCTACATAGAGTACTGGACAACATTCCCTGAAAACCCTCTGTACGTAGAGTACTGGACAACATTCCCTGAAAACCCTCTGTACGTAGAGTACTGGACAACATTCCCTGAAAACCCTCTGTTCACAGAGTACTGGACAACATTCCCTGAAAACCCTCTGTACATAGAGTACTGGACAACATTCCCGGAAAACCCTCTTTCTCTACATAGAGTACAGGACAACATTCCCTGAAAACGCCCTTTCTCTACATAGAGTACAGGACAACACTCCCTGAAAACCCTCTGTACATAGAGTACAGGACAACATTCCCTGAAAACCCTCTGTACATAGAGTACAGGACAACATTCCCTGAAAACCCTCTTTCTCTACATAGAGTACTGGACAACATTCCCTGAAAACCCTCTGTACATAGAGTACAGGACAACATTCCCTGAAAACCCTCTGTTCACAGAGTACAGGACAACCCTCCCTGAAAACCCTCTTTCTCTACATAGAGTACTGGACAACATTCCCTGAAAATCCTCTTTCTCTACATAGAGTACTGGACAACATTCCCTGAAAACCCTCTGTACATAGAGTACTGGACAACATTCCCTGAAAACCCTCTTTCTCTACATAGAGTACAGGACAACATTCCCTGAAAACGCCCTTTCTCTACATAGAGTACAGGACAACACTCCCTGATAACCCTCTGTACATAGAGTACAGGACAACATTCCCTGAAAACCCTCTGTACACAGAGTACAGGACAACATTCCCTGAAAACTCTCTGTTCGTAGAGTACTGGACGACATTTCCTGAAAACCCTCTGTTCATAGAGTACTGGACAACATTCCCTGAAAACCCTCTTTCTCTACATAGAGTACAGGACAACATTCCCTGAAAACCCTCTGTACATAGAGTACAGGACAACATTCCCTGAAAACCCTCTTTCTCTACATAGAGTACAGGACAGCATTCCCTGAAAGCCCTCTTTCTCTACATAAAGTACTGGACAACATTCCCTGAAAACCCTCTCTTCACAGAGTAGAGGACAACATTCCCTGAAAACCCTCTGTTCACAGAGTACAGGACAACATTCCCTGAAATCCCTCTGTTCATAGAGTACAGGACAACATTCCCTGAAAACCCTCTGTTTATAGAGTACAGGACAACATTCCCTGAAAACCCTCTGTTCATAGAGTACAGGACAACCATCCTTGAAAACCCTCTGTTCATAGAGTACAGGACAACATTCCCTGAAAACCATCTGTACATAGAGGAGAGGTTAACACTCCCTGAAAATCCTCTTTCTCTACGTAGAGTACTGGACAACATTCCCTGAAAACCCTCTTTCTCTACATAGAGTAATGGACAACATTCCCTGAAAACCCTCTGTTCACAGAGTACAGGACAACATTCCCTGAAAACCCTCTGTTCACAGAGTACAGGACAACATTCCCTGAAAACCCTCTGTACATAGAGTACAGGACAACATTCCCTGAAAACCCTCTGTTCACAGAGTACAGGACAACATTCCCTGAAAACCCTCTTTCTCTACATAGAGTACTGGACAACATTCCCTGAAAACGCCCTTTCTCTGCACAGACTACTGGACAACATTCCCTGAAAACCCTCTGTACACAGAGTACAGGACAACATTCCCTGAAAAACCTCTGTTCATAGAGTACAGGATAACATTCCTTGAAAACCCTCTGTTCATAGAGTACAGGACAACATTCCCTGAAAACCCTCTGTTCATAGAGTACAGGACAACATTCCCTGAAAACCCTCTGTTCATAGAGTACAGGACAACATTCCTTGAAAACCCTCTGTTCATAGAGTACAGGACAACATACCCTGGAAACCCTCTGTTCATAGAGTACAGGATAACATTCCCTGAAAACCCTCTGTACATAGAGTACAGGACAACACTCCCTGAAAATCCCCTTTCTCTACATAGAGTACAGGACAACACTCCCTGAAAACCCCTTTTCTCTACATAGAGTACTGGACAACATTCCCTGAAAACCCTCTGTACATAGAGTATAGGACAACACTCCCTGAAAACCCTCTTTCTCTACATAGAGTACAGGACAACATTTCCTGAAAACCCTCTTTCTCTACATAGAGTACAGGACAACATTCCCTGAAAACCCTCTGTACATAGAGTACTGGACAACATTCCCTGAAATCCCTCTGTACATAGAGTACTGGACAACATTCCCTGAAAACCCTCTATCTCTACATAGAGTAATGGACAACATTCCCTGAAAACCCTCTGTTCACAGAGTACAGGACAACATTCCCTGAAAACCCTCTGTTCACAGAGTACAGGACAACATTCCCTGAAAACCCTCTGTACATAGCGTACAGGACAACATTCCCTGAAAACCCTCTTTCTGTACATAGAGTACTGGACAACATTCCCTGAAAACGCCCTTTCTCTACATAGAGTACTGGACAACATTCCCTGAAAACCCTCTGTTCATAGAGTACAGGACAACACTCCCTGAAAACCCTCTTTCTCTACATAGAGTCCTGGACAACATTCCCTGAAAACGCTCTGTTCATAGAGTACAGGACAACATTCCCTGAAAACCCTCTGTACATAGAGTACAGGACAACACTCCCTGAAAATCCTCTTTCTCTACATAGAGTACAGGACAACATTCCCTGAAAACCCTCTTTCTCTACATAGAGTACAGGACAACATTCCCTGAAAACCCTCTTTCTCTACGTAGAGTACTGGACAACATTCCCTGAAAACCCTCTGTACGTAGAGTACTGGACAACATTCCCTGAAAACCCTCTGTACACAGAGTACTGGACAACATTCCCTGAAAACCCTCTGTACATAGAGTACAGGACAACATTCCCTGAAAACCCTCTGTACATAGAGTACAGGACAACATTCGCTGAAAATCCTCTTTCTCTACATAGAGTACTGGACAACATTCCCCGAAAACCCTGTGTACATAGAGTACTGGACAACATTCCCTGAAAACCCTCTTTCTCTACATAGAGTACAGGACAACATTCCCTGAAAACGCCCTTTCTCTACATAGAGTACAGGACAACACTCCCTGAAAACCCTCTGTACATAGAGTACAGGACAACATTCCCTGAAAACCCTCTGTTCACAGAGTACAGGACAACACTCCCTGAAAACCCTCTTTCTCTACATAGAGTACTGGACAACATTCCCTGAAAACCCTCTGTACATAGAGTACAGGACAACATTCCCTGAAAACCCTGTGTTCACAGAGTACAGGACAACACTCCCTGAGAACCCTCTTTCTCTACATAGAGTACTGGACAACATTCCCTGAAAATCCTCTTTCTCTACATAGAGTACTGGACAACATTCCCTGAAAACCCTCTGTACATAGAGTACTGGACAACATTCCCTGAAAACCCTCTTTCTCTACATAGAGTACAGGACAACATTCCCTGAAAACGCCCTTTCTCTACATAGAGTACAGGACAACACTCCCTGATAACCCTCTGTACATAGAGTACAGGACAACATTCCCTGAAAACCCTCTGTACACAGAGTACAGGACAACATTCCCTGAAAACTCTCTGTTCGTAGAGTACTGGACGACATTTCCTGAAAACCCTCTGTTCATAGAGTACTGGACGACATTTCCTGAAAACTCTCTGTTCATAGAGTGCTGGACGACACTCCCTGAAAACCCTCTGTTCATAGAGTACAGGACAACATTCCCTGAAAACCCTCTGTACATAGAGTACAGGACAACACTCCCTGAAAACCGTCTTTCTCTACATAGAGTACAGGACAACATTCCCCGAAAACCCTCTGTACATAGAGTACAGGACAACACTCCCTGAAAACCCTCTTTCTCTACATAGAGTACAGGACAACATTCCCTGAAAACCCTCTTTCTCTACATAGAGTACTGGACAACATTCCCTGAAAACCCTCTGTTCATAGAGTACAGGAGAACATTCCCTGAAAACCCTCTGTTCACAGAGTACAGGACAACATTCCCTGAAAACCCTCTGTTGATAGAGTACAGGACAACACTCCCTGAAAACCCTCTTTCTCTACATAAAGTACTGGACAACATTCCCTGAAAACCCGCTGTTCATAGAGTACAGGACAACATTCCCTGAAAACCCTCTGTTCACAGAGTACAGGACAACATTCCCTGAAAACCCTCTTTCTCTACATAGAGTACAGGACAACATTCCCTGAAAACCCTCTGTACATAGAGTACAGGACAACATTCCCTGAAAACCCTCTTTCTCTACATAGAGTACAGGACAGCATTCCCTGAAAGCCCTCTTTCTCTACATAAAGTACTGGACAACATTCCCTGAAAACCCTCTCTTCACAGAGTAGAGGACAACATTCCCTGAAAACCCTCTGTTCACAGAGTACAGGACAACATTCCCTGAAATCCCTCTGTTCATAGAGTACAGGACAACATTCCCTGAAAAACCTCTGTTCATAGAGTACAGGACAACATTCCCTGAAAACCCTCTGTTCATATAGTACAGGACAACATTCCTTGAAAACCCTCTGTTCATAGAGTACAGGACAACATTCCCTGAAAACCATCTGTACATAGAGTACAGGTTAACACTCCCTGAAAACCCTCTTTCTCTACATAGAGTACTGGACAACATTCCCTGAAAACCCTCTTTCTCTACATAGAGTAATGGACAACATTCCCTGAAAACCCTCTATTCACAGAGTACAGGACAACATTCCCTGAAAACCCTCTGTTCACAGAGTACAGGACAACATTCCCTGAAATCCCTCTGTACATAGAGTACAGGACAACAATCCCTGAAAACCCTCTGTTCACAGAATACAGGACAACATTCCCTGAAAACCCTCTGTTCACAGAGTACAGGACAACATTCCCTGAAAACCCTCTTTCTCTACATAGAGTACTGGACAACATTCCCTGAAAACGCCCTTTCTCTACACAGAGTACTGGACAACATTCCCTGAAAACCCTTTGTTCATAGAGTACAGGACAACACTCCCTGAAAACCCTCTTTCTCTACATAGAGTACTGGACAACATTCCCTGAAAACGCTCTGTTCATAGAGTATAGGACAATATTCCCTGAAAACCCTCTGTACATAGAGTACAGGACAACACTCCCTGAAAACCCTCTTTCTCTATATATAGCAAGGACAACATTCCCTGAAAACCCTCTTTCTCTACATAGAGTACAGGACAACATTCCCTGAAAACCCTCTTTCTCTACGTAGAGTACTGGACAACATTCCCTGAAAACCCTCTGTACGTAGAGTACTGGACAACATTCCCTGAAAACCCTCTGTTCATAGGGTACTGGACAACATTCCCTGAAAATCCTCTTTCTCTACATAGAGTACTGGACAACATTCCCTGAAAACCCTGTGTAGATAGAGTACTGGACAACATTCCCTGAACACCCTCTTTCTCTACATAGAGTATAGGACAACATTCCCTGAAAACGCCCTTTCTCTACATAGAGTACAGGACAACACTCCCTGATAACCCTCTGTACATAGAGTACAGGACAACATTCCCTGAAAACCCTCTGTACATAGAGTACAGGACAACACTCCCTGAAAACCCTATTTCTCTACATAGAGTACAGGACGACATTCCCTGAAAACCCTCTTTCTCTACATAGAGTACTGGACAACATTCCCTGAAAACCCTCTTTCTCTACATAGAGTACTGGACAACATTCCCTGAAAACCCTCTGTACATAGAGTACTGGGCAACATTCCCTGAAAACCCTCTGTACACAGAGGACAGAACAACATTCCCTGAAAACTCTCTGTTCGTAGAGTACAGGACAACACTCCCTGAAAACCCTCTTTCTCTACATAGAGTACAGGACAACATTCCCTGAAAACCCTCTTTCTCTACATAGAGTACTGGACAACATTCCCTGAAAACCCTCTGTACATAGAGTACAGGACAATATTCCCTGAAAACCCTCTGTTCACAGAGTACAGGACAACATTCCCTGAAAACCCTCTGTTCATAGAGTAGAGGACAACATGGCCTGGTCTTATTTGCCCTAAGAGGCTAAATGGTTGGGATACTGTGTCATGAACTGTGTTTTGTGGGTTTGCCTTCAGGTTTTGTGTGCTTTGTTTTCTTCTTGTTGTTGTTTTTGTTTGTTTGTTTTTTGTTGTTTTTGTTTTTGTTTTGTTTTGTTTTGTTTGTTTGTTTGTTTTGGGGGGGTGGGGGGGGGGGGTTGTAGATGTGACAGTTTTGTGTTGACGCGATTGAGCATGTGTATGGTTCGACAGTCCTGATATGGGCCTGCATGGTCGGCTGGATTATAAGCAACAAGAAAAAGAACAAGGTCTGTTCAGTTCCTTTGTTTTGCCTCTTGTTCTCCGTCATTCAACAGTCAGAGCGAGGGGCTTTTGTAAATAGTTGGGTTTTTTTTTTAATTCACATTTACATATGTTTGCTTATTTGTTTCCGTTGTTGTTGCTGTTGTTGCTGTTGTTGTCATCCTCTTTTCTGCATGTGTGTGCATGTTATTCCTTTTTTTAAATGTGATGATGTTCAAAGTTATCTGAATGTCTCTGGGAAATAATTATGAAAGAAATGTACGTCTTTTTTTTGTCTATTTTTTTTGTCTTCTTTTTTTTTCGAGAAGCACAAGAAGCCCATTCCTGGCTTTATTTCTTTTGATAACCGTTCACAGCTTGACTGATTGGCCTTTATTTTTTTTTATTTTTTTTTTTTTTTTTATAGGATGTTTATGTTGGTTTCAAATGAAAATAAAATGTTTGTGTACTCCGCAGTGCAACGCCATGTAGAAATATTAAAAGTGTTAATGAGAAATATAACAAATGTGTGTATTCGTGTGTGCATGCGTGCGTGCGAGAGATTGTGTGTGTGTGTGCCGCGCGCGTTGTACTTAAGTGCGTGAGAAAGTGTGTGTACTGTGTGGATTTATGCGCGCGTGGGGCTGTGTGTGTAAAGTGCTTCTTGTTGATGAAAAGAAGCAAAACTTCAATTCAGTCTAAACAACGATCATGCAAGTTCTCTGTCTTCTGCAGGCAATGTATTTCAGGGATGTGGCACGTTCACTGAAGCCCGCTTATCAAGCTTCGACAACTTCAAAGACTTTAAAAAATATATATATATTCAATCACTTTCTGTCCTACTAGCTGACAAACGATCGTCGATGAATTTTCAAATTTTTCAATCGATACAAAAAGTTTACTTTTACATCAGCTACAAGTTACATACACACCCACACTTTCTGTCACTAACACGATCAGTGCAACATCGTCAGAAAGCTGAAATGAAAGAGAGGGAGAGAGGGAGAGGAAGAGAGAGGGAGGGAGAGGAAGAGAGAGAGAGGGGAGAGAGAGAGGGAGGGAGAGAGACAGAGAGAGAACAACTACACCGTACCCCAAAGTGCCATGCTCTGTTACATCTTTCTCTCACTAGATCTTTCGTTGAACATCCCTTCTTTTTCACGATGGTAACCCGAGAATAAAGAATTCAATTGTTACTTTCTGTAACCTCCAAAACGATATCCCTCAGGTTGACTTTATTGTCACGCAGTGCTATGCCCTCGTCCTTCACTGACGGCAAATTCTCCGGCCATTAAAAAAACAACAAACAAACAACAACAACAACAAAACAACCCATTTCTATCGCTGGAACACCGGGAACACAGTAAGTGGTAGTTCTCGCTTGCACACAGACACTAACAACCCCTGTGACATGTTTATTAATGTCTATGTCTTACACACAGACACTAACAACCCCTGTGACATGTTTATCAGTGTCTGTGTCTTACACACAGCATAGTCCAACGCCGCGCTTAGTCGAGGCCTTGAGAGCATGCTTATATATTATTTGTATAGGTACCAGACTGGATTTTTGTCTGCAGAATTTTGCCAGAGGACAACACTCTCGTTGCCATGGGTTCTTTTTCAGTGTGCCAACTTGACTGAGTGGGTGCTGCACACGGGACCTCGGTTTATCGTCTCATCCGAAAGACTAGACGCTCAGTTTGATTTTCCAGTCAAACTTTCGAGAAAGGGCGAGATGGAGCCACGGAATTCAGTTCGAACCCACACCCTCACGGACTCTCTCTCCGCTATATTGGCAGCTGAGCGTCTTGGCCATTCTGCCACCTTTGTCCACTGAGCAGGCATAATGTAATTGAAATGTATTGCATTTCAGTGCCGGGCTGTGCTGGATTGTATCACGTATTGTATTAGTGTATTGTGTAAAATTTTGTCACAAATAATTTCTGTGTGTGAAATTCGGGCTGCTCTCCATGGGGAGAGAGCGTCGCCACAGTGCAGCAGTGCCCGTCACACCTCAGTGACCTTTTTTCTTCTTCCATTTTCCCTTTTCCAGTTCTCAGTCAAGTCTGCAATTCCACTGAGAGGTGATTTGTTCAGTTTTAGCTCCAAAGTGGATTTTTCAACCGGCAGAACTTTTTGCCAGGACTAACGCTTTTGTCAGTTGCCATGGGTTCTTTTACTACGCGCACAAAGTGCATGCTGCACACAGGCCCTCAGTTTATCATCATCATCTCATCACTACAGTACTGATGGAGTCTGAATGGCTGACTACTGAGCACCCAGGCCAGCCACAGTTATCATGACTTAAGGTCCGGTGGGAACTGAAGGCTCGGAAAAGTAAACTTGAAGTCCAAGTCCGTACACAGATACACCACTGATGAATAATCACAGGGACTGGAACTGCTGATCTAAAAATAGATCAGAAGACTGGAACCCGTAGATACACACTTATATGGTTCGAGTAGATGGAACGTGAAGCTGCTTCAGTCAAATTCAGTCACTGAAACCAGCCAGGCAGTGAGTCCAGTTCCTGGAGTAAACAATGAACCACTAAACAAGTCATCATTCAGTTTGTCATGTTGCAACACAGTACAGTACATCTTTACTAGTTTATCCGATTGGAAATCACACTGTGCATTCACATGTTCACCGTGTTCAGCCGGAAATCCGGGTCAGTGAATTTCAAGTCCGGCATGTTGACTGATCAAGTTTTGCTCAGCAACTGTGTGTGTTCAGTTCGTCATGTGAACAAACTCTTCAGGGTTGGGTTGAGACATTAATTTTATAATGTTCAAGGTTGAAAGGCCCAGGCTCCCATTCATATCCCCAGTGTTTTGGGTTCAGCGGCATACTGGACGGCGCACGGGCGGGCAAAATTCTCTGTAGCGACCGGGTCAAAACAAAAGTTTTAAAGGCCCGGGTAAACCGAAGTAAGGTACCCGGCATTTACACCTGCGGAGAGGTGTCGGTTAGGATAAGGATCGGAATAAAGTGTGTGTCTGTCCCAAGGACACAACACCAAGCCCGACAAAACGGGGCCTCGAATCCTGAACACTGACTGGATCTCTGAGGAGTTCAACTTGAACTTCGCTACAACCGGAGAGAAGAAAAGAGAGATAAACCACTCGCGGCAGGCCCCTTCTTACTGTCTATAACAGTGCTGAAGCCGTTTTGGGGCACACACGCAGTGCGGAAGGGTGGGGGGTAAATCACCCTCTCCTTCCCCACCTGAAGGAAACTGGTCGGTTCTGACGGTTCAGCTGCAGTAAAGCGAAAGTTAAGTTATGCCTGGAATTTCCCACGTGTAGTAAGATTCGCTGTATACAATGAAAACCGATTCATTTTTGCTTGGTTTTTAGCACGTTTGCATCTGCTTGAATGTAGATAATATAAAAAGAAAATAAAGCAGCTCCCCCCACCACCAACTCTCTCCCCCCAGTTTAACGACTTCTCTTTTACGAAGTCCTTTAAGTAATTTCCTGTAACTGTATTTAGAGGGTTTTTTTTGTTTGTTTGTTTGTTTGTTTGTTTGTTTTGTTTTTCTTTCAAATTTCACCCACATTTTTACCCTCATTTGCCCAGTTTCCCCAAACCCTCCATTCATCCACATCTCCCACCCCTTCTAACCGATAATACTCAGATGTATTCATAAATACTTTTACAAAATGTCTTCAATCACCGATATGTGTGACGGGACATTAAACAAAAAATTCCTTCCTTCCCCCCCCCCCCCCCCCCCCCCCCCAGCGCAATGTTGCACATGAGAGAGACAGTTATAAATTATTGAACTGCGTTTTCGTAACGCTACTTTTTCTTCACACTTTCTGGTTTACATCACCATTTCTTCTGTCCTGGGGAGGGATGAAGCAGAAACTTTCGCTGAGTCAGAGCAGGTAACTTTTGGTTGTGACAAGCTGGATCCTGAAGGGCAGTTAAAGGGCTGTAATGGGGTGGATGTTGCTACTGGCAGTGACAACCCTTGCGATGGTAATACAGATGGAGTTACCAAGGTCCCTTCAAAGGCAGAAACTGTCGTTGGCACTGTTGTATCAAAGGCCAAATCATGCTGATCCATGGGTGATGCTGATGCTGCGATGACGGATGCTGAAAACAGTAAGAACATTTGAGGTCAGGTTCATGCAATACAAGACATCCCCCATAAACACACACTCTCTCTCTCTGTGTCTTTCTCGTGTGTTTGTATGTGTATGTGAGTGTGGGAGGGAGAGGGGGGTTGGGGTGCGTGCGAAAAAAGTGTTAATTAATGATTTCACGATACCTGTTTCCTTTGGTTCCTTTCTTGCTTTCTTTGGTGGAGTTGCCTTGTTTCGCGATGGCAAACGTCTTTTTAATGTGACTTGCTGTGGGCAGTTGGGAACATTGAAGAGGGTGGGTACGGCTTTCCAGTTATGGCCAAGTTCCTTTTTTTCAGCATTCTTAAACTGACTGTCTTCAAAGTGATCAGAACACAGAAAACAGTTTCTTTGCAAGTAGTCTGCTGTTTTCCTAAGCAGATCTTCTCGTCGGCAGTTTTGCACCCACAGTCGATTTCTGCACAAATAAGTTTAAATTTCAATTTAATTCTCTCTCTCTCTCTCTCTCTCTCTCTCACACACACACACACACACACACACACACACACACACACACACACACACAACAAACAGTATCTATCTATCTATCTATCTATAATTACGAGCCCTCCACCCCACCCCCAAACCCCTCCTGCAGTCACGGACCCAATACACTTCCACTTACAAATTTAGAGATCGAGCACCCCAGAATTCCCCTTCAGGAGTATGCCACCCTCCTTGTTCTGAAAACTAGTCACACGTTGTTTTGAAAACAAAATCGCTAATTTCTGCTTGTCTAAAGTCCAGGATCTTTGCAGTCTGATAATATATGATTTACTGACAGTGGAGAGGCAACAAGAAACCAAAACCGAAAGTAGAAATACCGTTGGCCTGTGTGCACACATGCACTACAAATCCCTTCTCAAAAATCAATCCTATTAACACCTTAAGTTACCTTTCTGGATCCTTGGGGAAGCAAAACATTCTCCATCCTTTTTTCCGGGAATGGCTGCAGTTAGGGGCTGCACACCAGGCGCTGTTGTCTTTTTTTCTTTTTGTCCATTGTTGACGACATTGCTTCTTCTCTCCGCTGTGACTCGATGCCGCGCTTTCCTTTAGTTTGGGCGGGGCAAAGGCAGCTCATGAATAATGAATGCGTGTCGCGGCGCAGGCTGCCTGGCTTCAGCAATTTCTGCAAGTGGTTTATCTCTCTTTTCTAATATCCGCTACAACCAAGGCGCCTGCAGATATTTTACGTGACTGATGAAAGGGTCGATGCATACCAGTGTTCTCTGAGTCTGAATGTGACACTGATTTCTGATTTCTGCGCTGCGATGGCCAACAAAGAATAGTGCAACGGACATTCACATGTCAGTAGAGAGAGAGAGAGAGAGAGAGAGAGAGAGAGAGAGAGAGGTATTTGCAACTCCGCAGTGAGGAATGTGCTCCGGGCAGTCATCCACACCGGGCCACTGTGCTTTGACACCCGTTTGACATGGGTACAGGTCCACAACCCGATCCTGAGAACGAGAGAGACACTTGTTCTCAGCGGCCCAGTGCTGAACCAGGACATCTTGGAGAACAATTCGAGAAAAACTGTCAGTTGGAGCAGAATATAAAGTTTTCTTCAACATAATTATAGTTAAATTAAATTATAGTAAGTGAACTTATATATAGTTAAGTAAATATAGATGAGGATAATTTCAGCTTGATACAAAAATAAATAAATTCAAAGACTAGTCAAGCCATGCGCTCCCATTATCCGTTGCGACGATAACCTGCAAGATTCCTGCAGCGTATCGTTCCAGATTCCAGATTCAGCCCGATCCAAGTTTTTTGTACATTCACGCGCGTCTCAGTAAATGGTGGACGCTTAAAAAATGGCAGGTAGAACACCGACCCGAACCACTTCTTGGCAAGATAAGCTGCCGCCCAGCCCTTTAGGAGCAACTCCTCGACCTCATCTGAGACAGGTGTATCCGAAACCACCCGAGGGCACATATTTGTCAGAATTTGAACTTAGTGAGTGGCATGTAGATTTAGTTTAATTAGTAAAAATTTGGTCTGGGACATGGTGTGCTGCAAAGCAGCAACAGGAATGGAACACACCCACGAACACCTTTGCACACCTTTAGATGTTTCGTTGCATTGAAACATTTAAATTATCGCACATCGCGTGCGTTGTGCGTGTGTGTTTGTGTGTGTGTGACTTGATTAGTCGTAACTGAATCTGAATGGTCACCTCACATACTAAATTTTACTGGCAACTTGGACTTTTCCGTTTTCGTCGACGGCGCACAGCCTGTGTAAAACCAGTGACGAAGAACTAGAAGCATGGGGACTAACTACCATATCACATAAACATTTGCATTCATACAAGAGTTATTTTGTGTCTAGCTGAAACAAGTGTTGTTTGTTTTGCAAGTATTCCATAAAAAAAAAAAAAAAACTTGCGAAAGGCCACCAATGTTTTTGACGGCAAACGTCTGACCCAAGCAATCATTAAGATTTAATCTTCAACTTGTGAATAATTACAAATGGAGCTACCCTGTGCAATGTTTCCATGCAGTTTATCAGTGGAAAATTTTCCTGCTGAGATGATACCTCGCCCACTGATACTTTGATTATGAATATTTACCCCCCCTCCCAAGTGATAATGAAATATAACATTTATCATTTATTACAGTACACTTGTTAAGTTGTTAACTCTTTGCTGCCTTCTTCAGTTTCCACTTTCTTTATTCTATTTACAGATGCTGCACCTATCCCCACTTTCCCATTCTAGTTCTTTGTACAAGTTTTACACATGTGTTTGGCTGCATGCATATCAGGGCTGTTTGTTCTTCTAATTTATGCATGAAAGAAATGTTGATTTGAATATGATATGATGAATAAAGAACACCACCGAAACCACAGTATGCAAACAAAATGACCTGAAAGAGAAATCTTCAGATGAGACGTTGAAAGCCTCACAATTACGTCAAATAATTTTCTCTCTCTCTCTCTTTCTTTCTCTCTCTGTCTCTCTCATAAATATATATATATATATATATATATATTTGTATTTCTTTTTATCACAGCAGATTTCTCTGTGTGAAATTCGGGCTGCGCGTCACTATACTACAGCGCCACCCAATTTTTTTTTTTTGTATTTTTTCCTGCGTGCAGTTTTATTTGTTTTTCCTATCGAAGTGGATTTTTCTACAGAATTTTGCCAGGAACAACCCTTTTGTTGCCATGGGTTCTTTTACGTGCGCTAAGTGCATGCTGCACACGGGACCTCGGTTTATATATATATATATTATATATATATATATTTATATATATATATGTCGATCTATGTACATATATATTTGTATGTAAAATGAATTATTCAGGTATTGTGATGTACATCACTACATGTATGATATATGTGGTGAATGTTGTGATGTGTATGGTGATTTTTTAGTCTAATATAATCATCTTAGATGAACCGACTATAAATGAATAAAGGACATGGTGATTTTTGTGTGTCTGAAGATACATGGATGTCACTGCTAGGTTATGGATGTAAGCTTTCATTTTCGTGTTCAGATGCATGTTTTACTTGTCAGATTTTACATTGTACTGGGCAGCTGAACATGGTTTGCATGGAAAGGTGCCGTATGAATTATTGTTTAACTGAATTGAGTGGTAATTCAATGCAGAGGGTGATCTACCACATGAATTCTTCTCTGTGCGTGCCTACATGAACACATGCTGTTATGTCACTGTGCATACATTGCACCGATGTTCCAAATGATGTTTTTGTAGTGTGAATAGTTTTACTCTGAGAGTGTGATCTCTTGTGGAATTATAAACTTTGCATAAATTATTAAATAATATATGTAGGTAACATTAGTTTTTTTTCTTTCTCCTATTCTAGTGTATGGATTATATTTGTGTAGTATTCTATGGACTGGTGGAGGGAGTGTGTGCATGTGTAAAAATGAAGACATCTATAGATTTGCTGCATGAATAAAGAAACTCACACTGAGGTCAGTGTTATTGATGTTATGATCACTTAGTTAAACTGTTATTGCCTTCCACTCAGCTAAAACATTAAACTGTGTCTGAACTCTTCTCTATTTCAGTACTTGTAGTTGTATGAGAAATAAAATATAGTACTTTGGTACGAGTTGGTATGCAGTCAGAATTGGGAAGGGAAAGAATCATCATGAAAAGTGTGCAGTCTTATAAGAGATTTTTTTCTTAATCCTTTAAATAGGTTAAAAGTATGTGTATTAAAAAAGAAAGAAAAAAGACTTCCTAGAAATCATGTTGTTTGATCTAAGGCCAAGCCAACTGCTGCTGACCCATTTCAGGGCAAGGGAACTGATGATTGTGTGTGTGTGTGTGTGTGTAGTACAACTAGAAAACTTTGGTTTCACACATATAACATAAAAATGTTCATTTGTTGCTTTGCACAGTGATTTGATTTCATTTATACAGCTGCGCAGTCATTATGTGATACACAATTCACATGTGATTAGTCATAAGTGTGAAAGATATTAATTGATTGTTTAATGATTGACAGCTGTTGAAAATTAAGAAAATAATACTGGTAAGCTGCAGCATGCAGTATATGACTAGCTAATAAGATAATGAAAATACCTTTGTATTGGTTACTGTTTGTCTCATGTCTAGTGTGCAAAAAAATACAAGACAAGAGGTTACAAACTTAGTTTTAAGAAAATGTACCACAATGAATGAATGAATAAATAAATGATAAATAGAGTAACAGTTAACAGGTTTTGAAAGCAAATTCTCACATCAGACTCAAAGAAAGGTTGTGCGCAGAGAATTGTACAGCATTCTTCAGTCAGAGCACTCTGCATTACCATTGATAAGATACTTTTTTTTTTAATTTGAAAAAAAGAACAACACCGGATGAGTGATATTGATAATAATCAACAGAACTGTCTAAAAAGATGATATTGTAACTGAGAGAAATGATGAGTAGATTTATTTTTAGTCAGTGTTTTTTCTTTTTCTTTTCTTTTTTGTAAGGTGGCAATTATTTATGAATCAATAAACTATAAAGTAAAATTAAGTGCTGTTACTGATATGACAGTGCACCTTTTTGGATGAGGGTTATTTTGAGTGTTCATCCCTGTGATGTAGTGTGTACTGAGTTTTTCTTTACACAGTGACTTCACTATGGTGCTTGGTTCATATGGTTTGAAAAGTTTGGGGTTTTTTTTCCCCTAAATTTGTAAAAGTTGTCTTTTGTATAATTGTGTGTGCGTGCATATTTGTATGCTGTGTGAGTGACTGTTTTGTGGAGGTGTACATAGGCTTGCTGAGCTTGGCCAATTTTTGTTCTTGTTTTTTCCCAGTCATTTTCCTTCTGCACATGTATCTTTCATTTTATCATAATTTTTATATTTTAGTGTATATATTTGTTTATTTTGTTTTACTTTATTTCATTTCAGTTTATGTTAATGTTATGCAAATGTTAGGCATCTGCTTTTTTTTTTTCCACAGCAGATGTGTAGCTTATGTTGATCAGTTTGTACACTTTGACAACGCTTTGAAACTGAAATTGCCAGCATTTTAGGTACAGTATGAAATGTCAGAACAGTCAAAAGAACACAGCACCTGCTTTTCTTACCCTGCAGACTGAAATAGGCATAGATAAAGGGAGATAATTATGTTTACCAGTTATCAGTCAGAGTCCAGCTGATGTGCTTCCTGCACTGTGACACAGTAAAAGTAGGAGGAATGTGGCTGAGTGGTTAAGACACTTATCTGCCAATACAGAGTCCATTAGGGTCTGGGTTCAAATCCTGTTCTCGCCCTTTCTCCCAAGTTTGACTGGAAAATCACGCTGATCATCTGGTCATTTGGATGAGACGATAAACGGTGGTCCCGTGTGCAGCACACACTTGGCACACTGAGAAAGAACCTTTGGTAACAAGAGAGTTGTCCTTTGGCAAAATTCAGTAGGAGAAATCCATTCTGACAGGGTACATAAGTATCCATGCACTCAAGGTCTGACTAAGCATGTTGAGTTATACTGCTGGTCAGGCATCTGCCCAGCAGATGGGGTGTAGCGCATATGGATTTGTATGAACACAGTGATGCGTCCTTGAGAAACTGAAACTGAAAGAATTGTGCAACTGAAGAGTCCTGGATGCACGCACACACACACACACACACACACACACACACACACACACACACACACACACACACACACACAAAATCTGTTGTAAGGATCAGTTGGTACCAATATAAGTGCCACACTGCCAATGCTTTGGTATGGCACCATGGCAGAAATCGGTTGTTGACTTCTGATCAGTGTTTACCAGTGATAGTATGAGGGCCTGTTTCGGCATGGTGTTGGGTGTGTCCTCGAGAAAGGCACTACAATTTTCTTCCTCACTCCACCCAGGTGTGAAATGGTACCTGACACCAGTTGGGGAAGGCTTAATGGTGGGATGAGTGTACTGGGCCTCTGATTCCTATGCCAAGCCCCTACACACAATGAAATATATGAATTCACTGCCCCGATGGCTGTAAGAGGCTGTGGGACCTTTAACCATGGTCCTCAGGGCCAGTGCTTTGACATGGCTGTTTATGTATTTATGATAGTCGTGTCCAACTAGAACCATCAGAATAGCAGAACGGGAAGCAGCAACTCCTGTCATACCTGGGCTTGAATTTGATTATTGGTGGAGAGTATCTTGTCCAAGTTACATGCCCACTCTCCCAGCCAAGAGGACTTTAAGTCAGTGTTGGGATGGTCCCCAGAGGCCAGCAAGCCCCCAAGGCTGCAGCACTAAGATTGAAAGCCTGTGCAGTTTTACCTGCTAATTTGAGAGTCGCAGTCCTTCACAAATGACTAAGCAGTGGAGAAACCATTGATCATAATTATAGTTCTCTCGTCATTGTGAATCCAAATGTAGGCTCTGATATAAGCTGTGTGTTGATGACGTGATGTATGCATGTACTTGCAGACAGAAGTACGCAGAGCGGTACCTCCTCCACCACCACCAAGACCAGCTACACCCTCCTACGCTCACAGCACAACAGCCTGGACAAGGTGGACAGTGTGGATTACACGCCCCTCCCCCCTGTGGATTACCCCCCTTCCCCGGCTGAGGAGGCTGGCGGCAGCTGCACCAAGTCAGTCGTGGTGCTGGCCCTGGTTTTCTTCCTCTCGCTGGTTGCCCTGGGGGTGGTGTTCATACGCCTGGGCCCCACGACGCAGAAGTGAGAGACGAGCCCGCCAATACCAGGTGTGGATTTGATTTCTTCTCTGCCCCTTGAGGGGTGCCGGTTATTGTGTTTTGTTGTTTTGTATTGTGGTGCACTGTTGTACGTGAGCCAGTGTTTGCTGTGATGTGAAGGCCAGTTAGCATGGCTTGTTTTCTGATTTTAGCTGGGTGATAGATTGGTTGTACTTGTAGATTTGGCCACCTCTTGTTTGCGCATTTGCTTGTTACTGCGTGACAGTACTTTCAGAATACCATTATTTTTATCATTAATGCTTTGCATACATGTATGTTGTGTAGAGCTCTGTATGTGTATGTGTTGGCATACTTGTGTTTTGCATCATGCATGTGAAGGTGATTGCAAGTTGACTGAACATGGCCTATTTTTATTCTTATTTTACCAGTTATGTCAATTCATTTGTTTTCTGCATATCTTTCATTTTGACTACATTTGAATCAGTTGACATTTGTTGTTTTTTTGTTGTTGTTTTTTTTTGGGGGGGGAGGTGGTTGTTTCATTTTTTGTCAATGTTTATAATTCATAGTATTATATAAATTTTGATGTCAGTTTTTTAGTATTGACTATATATATATGTATGTAGAGAGAGAGAGAGATCTATAGCTATATATATATATATATATATATATATATATATATATATATATATATATATATATATATACATATATATACACATATAACTTTCCCTTCACTATATTTTGATATATTTACTTATTTGTTTTGTCTTATTATTTTATACCATTTTTATGTTACACTTCAAGTTTTATACAAACCAAGGATAAGCTTTCAAGGGCTCAGTGTGTTTGGTTTATTCGAAGATTGGGCATCTGGTGCTGTTTTTTTATGTTTGTTTTTTTTTCCCAGCAGATGTGGTGTAGCTTATATGGATTTGCCTGCACACTCTGACACCTTGAAACTGAAATGGTTACATGTCTTTTTTTTTTTTTTTTTTCTTTACCCCAGTTGTCACTGTTGGCCCCACCACTTCATATCAAGAGCAGACGGCCCACCCTGTGATCCTGGCTGGAGACGCCTCTTGTCTTTACCTGCAGCATCAGCCTTCGTCGTCCACTCTTGTTTCACCCCTCACTCACCACGCCCTCTTTGGAAGGTTACTCAAGAGCTATGCAACTAACCTGACTTGCCAGAACTTTTGTGTCTGATGTTGGATTGCCAGGGGGTTGGGGGAGGGTTGGGTATGGAGAGGGATTAGTTCAGAAAGGGTTGTGACTGCTGCGTAAACGGCGAGTGCTTGTTAGTGATGTGGATATGTGGTTGGCAGGGCTGGCTTCACAGGAAAGGTAGTAAGAAAAGTGAATGATTTTTTTTTTAAATAAAAAAAGGTGGTTTGATCAGCCAGACATTAACCTAGTGATCAACCATTCTGTTTATTTACTTAGCTGAAGTTGAGATGTAATAGGCTAGACTGACAGTGGCAGCATTTTCTCTGGATCAACAAGGTACGAAGTTGAAACCTGTTTGTCATATTTAAGTATGTTACAGTTGTAGTTAGTTCTTTAAAAAGCCGCTTTGGTTTTCTCTGTTATTCATTTACATTAAAAAAACAAAACAAAAAAAACCTCTTAAAATCCTTTGTTTTTTTCACCTGTATCAAACATTTTTCACATTCGTATATTTATAGTACCCATTTGTTTAAAGAAATAACTGGTCAGACATTTTTTCTCTTCAGCTGAGTGTTCACTAGGTGGACATCACTTCAGTGTTGTGATTGTAATCTCTACAATGTCTTCACAGTTCACTGGTACATAGTCTGTGTCTCTTCAGTGTTGCAGCTGTGGTCATACTCATATGTTCGTGGTGTTTCATGCAGTGACTATAATTTGTCATGTGTGTTAGAGACAGGTACTGTATTACTGAGGTGGTGTTATTCATTGTTTGTGATTTCAGTTGAACTGTAACCTCTCCAGTAGAAGGGGAATGCTTGTTTGATAAACCAGTCACAACAGACAAAACTGCCTTTCACAAGAGACTTTCAACAACATATCCAAAACATAAATATATCAGTAATAAGAGCTTTTTTAACAGATTTGAATTGTACACCTACCTATGAGTATGCTAACTACTTTGCTTGATATTTATTACACAGTTCAGCTGATGAAGATAAAATTCACCTAAAACTTTAGTTAGTGAAACAAAGTTCACGGTTGATTTCAGTGGTATTCCCAAGTTTGTGAATACTGAACTAGTTAGGTCTTTTAATTGTATAGGGAATATGCTGAGAATAGTTTAGGGGACACAGAAAAGTATGACAAGCTATGCTGAGTATTGTTGTGGACATGGTGTCAAGGCATAATGAGTGTTGTGAGGTCTACATAATTATGTACAGGTAATGATTTTGTGACTTTTCCCTTCTGTATTGTAGTGTACTGGATTGGTGTATTTTGGCGAATCAGGCACCTGGCTTCAGTTGTCAACAAAGTTATTGGAGGTTGGCTTCTTCTGGTTTTTTTTTGTTTTTGTTTTTTTTTTTTGTTTTTTTTTGCTCTCATTTTTAGCTGCAGATCAATTTTGTTTAAAACATTATTTCAGTGGGTGAAGTCAATACAGACTGTCAGTGCTATCTTCTGCTTGGCGCATGTGTTAGTAGATGTTTTGAGTTAGAGCCGTTATGTATTACAAGGTGATCTCAAACATGAGGAGAAGAGGAGGAGGTGGGAATAGTGCAAGTATTGAATGAATCTCACCTCAATTTCATGCCTGTTTCTTCAGTTTGAATCCCAGTTGTGAATGTATCTGTGTCTTTGTTTGGTTGCAGCTTATATATTCGTGCATAGCCAGTTAAGGAAACGAGATGCTTTGGCCTTCAGGGTAAAGAAAAGTGTTTGAATTCTGTTTAAACCCTCAGCTAGTCACATCCAACATTGAGCTTTATGCATTTATAAAACAGTTATTAATGAACAATAAGAGCTTTATGCACTAAGTTTTAAAAAAAAATTTTTTTTAAACAATTACAAAACAAACAATGAGTATTCACATTTATAAAACAATGAGAAAAACAGAGTGATGGCAGCTGAACACTGATACCAGGATATTGGCCAGTCTCTTTCATCAGCACACAGATGTTTGCTATTTTGTTGGGGACTGTAAACTTTTCAGTGTGGTTGGAAAAGTTGTTGAAATAGTACTGAATTTTGTTTGGTCATGTCTGTGAGAACCCTGTATGTGTGTAGGCAGTTAAATGTTAGTGAGCTGCGACAGTGATTCTTAGTGTTACCAATCTTTTGGTCAAGTTTGCTCATAATTGAATGTCTAATTTTAAAACACATGGCTGGGTTATTTTCTTCTTTTTAACATACTTTGTAAGTTTAATAAACATATTTGATCTAAATGTTGTTATGTGTTGTTTAGTATTCATGATATTATTTATTCAACCAGTGACACTGATTGAGTTGAAAATGTATTTAAAGTCTCTCGCTGTGATTCAGTGTTGATGCATATGTGCATTTGATGTTGTTATTTGTTTTGTTTTTTCCAGTGTCAGGTAAGTTTAAAAGTTGTAAGCTGCATACACTAACTCCGGCAGCATTGTGAAATCTTGCTGTCCAGCAGGCGTATCTGTTACCATGACTGTTAGAATCTGTTGTACACATTGTAATTGTTCAGCATGAATAGTGTGCACAAGTTCTTGCCTTTGTGAAGAGAATGTGCTTATGAGTGAAATGCTGAAATCTTTCATTTCTTGCTTTTGCATACATGTACAGCATGCCAGCATACGTTAGTTCTTAATTGTATTGTATGTGTTCCTGAATACATATTATATTGTGGATAGATCTGTGTTCTCTGTCCGGTGGTGCGGGTTTCCTTTCTGTGACTTTCAATGTAACCTGATTGGTTTAAGACTTGTGTGATGGTGTGGGGTGGCTCCTGTGTGATTTTGTGTCATCAACATTCAGGTTGTTTTTTTTATTGATAATTTTTGGTGGTGGTGGGGGTGGGGGGGCTTCTAGAGATTGTTTTCAAGAGATAACTAAATTAAAACATATTTGAGCAGTTTGTTGTTTCAGTTCTGATTCAGCATACCTGTTTGTGTATATGTATTAGATATGTGTGTGTTGTGTATTGTAATGTTTTTGTTGTGGATATAAAAATGTTAATTAACATACTAAGCTTCTGTATTCAGATGTAAATTGCTCATGTTTAATCTGTTTTTTTTTTTTTTTAATTCTATTGTAATCGTAGTCATATGATATTGTTCATCTGCAGATATTGATATTCCATGTTCTTTGATATTGATATTCCATGTTGATAGATCCATCACTCTGCTGTCATTCACTCATCACACCAACTCTTTGTTCTTGTTTGCTGTCTATTCATCTCTCTTTTTTTTTTCTTTCTCCAAACTATTTGATGTTGGCCATGATGAATATCCTGTGGCATGCCTGCTAGTTGTTCCCCCGAGTCAGAATTAGTGTTACGGTTCATGAGAGTAAATGTTATTGAAATAGTGTGTGTTCCAGGGCCTTCCTATGCTTCTGTTTGTGAGTTTTGGCAAGACTTTTGAGTGCCAGTAATGCAGTAGTTGCACTCCTTCTAGAACTACAATAAATCTATGTTCTTGCATGGTTTTCTGGCAGAAGTGTTTCTGACATGGATCTCACACACGTTTAGATCTTTTAAGAATGGATGTTGTGGTACCTTTTTTTTTTCTCTTGTGTCTTTTGTTCTTGTTGCAGATCTGTTTAGATCTGTATAGAACTGTTGTTAACAGAGAAGACTTTTTCTTATCTTGTTGTCTGGCTTTTCTCCCCAATGTCTGTTGTATTATTATATTGTATCACCTTTTTCTTTTGCCACAACAGATTTATCTCTGTGTGAAATTTGGGCTGCTCTACATTGCAGCACCATCCTTTGTGGATTTTTCAACAGAATTTTGCCAGGGACAATCTTTTTAACATTACCATGTTGTGGTTTTTATTTTTATTTTATTTATTTATTATTATTATTTTTTATTTTTTGACATTTGCTAAATGCAGATGAGACTTTGGTTAATCATCTCATGGGAAAGTTTAGCGCTCACACCACCACTCAAGGAGTAGTGGAGGGGGCAGCACAAATCCTGGTCCAGCCATGAGACTTGAACCTGTGGACACTCACTTGTCAGGTGGGTGCTTGTAGGTAGGGGAGAAAACTGGTGATCACCCCTTTTGGTCTCCCTGCGTCATGACTCGTTTTCTGGCCACAGTGACCTTGAACATGTTCGTTTATCATGTGGTGTATAGAAGACGGGTCAGTTTGTCTTTTAATTCATGAGTTGAGCATTAAACAAGATTATAATCCCTCCTTTTTTTATATCCATTTTCCTTTGGGTTATTTAGAAACTGAACTGTAATTTAAAAACAGATATTTTAAAAATGAAACAAAAAAAAATTGACATATTTTAGAAATTAAAAGAAAAACATTGACAGTTGTGTTTTTAGTTATATCTAGAATATTTTAAACAAAAATTTGGTTGAATGTTCAAACATATCTGCATCTTTTTTCTTTTTTTTAATTTTTTTTTTTTAATTGTGTTGTGACGGGAAGGGTGAATTATATCAAGTGCTTGAAACAGAAAATGTCAGAATGATTTAATCATGATCATTGTTTTTTTTATTTGTACCTTTAATCAGTTCACATGGAGGCGCTAGGCATTTAACAATAACACTTGTCAGGCAGCATTTTGAGAAAAATCAAGTGTTCTTACTATAGTGTTTTATTATATTGATCAGTAGTTGGTTGAGTGATTTGAATCACACTTATTGCTCTGAAAGGTAGCATTTAATACATGTTGTGCTGACATATTGTGTGTCTGGATATTGATGTTGTCACCATGATAAAACCGTGTGATGCATAATCGATACTAGTAAAGTTATTTACCAACCTTGCCGCCATTGCCAGTATCTTTGGTGGCACTGAGAGCTCATGGAGAAATCCATTGGTGAAGACTCTCTGATTCTGGATGCAGACGGTAGAAAATTTTCTTTTCTCAGAATCGAAAGTTTCAAGCATAGCCTCAGCCAGGACACTAGCCTCCTCCCCCCAATTTGTCACAGTCTGTTGCAACACTGTGTTCTGAAAGTTGTGTGGCCAGGCATCTTTAGTTTACTGCAGCTCTGAACCGAGTTCACTCACAGCCTGTCCAACTCAGACTTTCCTGTGTTGATCGGTTGAAACTGTCAATTCTGAGTGAAGGAAACATTTTACTACTCTGTGAGCCTTTTTTTTTTTTCGTTGTTGTTTGTTTTGTTTGTTTTTTTAGTCTAGTAACTGTGGCATCTGTTGCCATTGCTGATAAACATTTGATGGAAGATACGACGGGCGCAATAGCCGAATGGTTAAAGCGTTGGACTTTCAATCTGAGGGTCCCAGGTTCGAATCACGGTGACGGCGCCTGGTGGGTAAAGGGTGGAGATTTTTACGATCTCCCAGGTCAACATGTGCAGACCTGCCAGTGCCTGAACCCCCTTCATGTGTATATGCAAGCAGAAGATCAAATACGCACGTTAAAGATCATGTAATCCATGTCAGTGTTCGGTGGGTTATGGAAACAAGAACACGCCCAGCATGCACCCCCCCGAAAGTGGAGTATGGCTGCCTACATGGCGGGTTAAAAACAGTCATACATGTAAAAGCCCACTTGCGTATATACGAGTGAACGTGGGAGTTGCAGCCCACGAACGCAGAAGAAGAAGAAGATGGAAGATTAGAAAACAACAAACAAGTTGTGTGCTTGGACGCCAGAGGTTATACACTTTCCTCGTAAGAACGGACCTGCGTACCAGTGTGATTTTTGTGTATTTTGTCCATTTTTGTATGTTTTTTTTTTAGTATGATAGTGTGCAGCATTGAATGAAAATACACCACACACACACACAGAGAAAAGAAACCACACACCTGACATTTGTCTGCTCACTCATGTTTATGGTTTTGCTTTGTTTGCCATTTTGGATTTGTGAGAGCAGTGTCTGTGACGACAACAAAGATGTCTTATTTTCCTGGTCCAGCTTCAAGCCCAGTGGGGAGGGGTGGAGGATCAGGGGGCTGGGGGGGGGGGGGGGGGGGGGGGGGGGCGATGGAAAGAAAGAGCAGTCTTTCCACCTAAAATATGTTGTAACCTGTTTTCTTTTTCTTTTATATGCACATTTAGTTCTTGACTGGTTGTGATGCGATAAATAAAAGATATGTATATATAATAAAATATATATCTTTGAGCATTGATGAGGAATTTCAAACTCATGCCCCCACCCCTTCATCACCTCCTTTTGAGGCTGAAAGTAAAACAACCTGATTTTTGACACATTGGCCCTTCTGAAGAGAAAATGAAGGCATATACATGCAAAGAAAATACTTTACAAGGTTGTGAGGAAGAAATGCAGGAGAAACTGCACAAATATTCTTTTTATCATCTCTCTACCCTCCCTCCTCCCACCCTCTCTCTCATGTTCACCCCCTTCTCAGACATGCAGATTGAACAAATCCACTGCAAGTGATAAATGGATAGATAGATATCTATGGAGATAGATAGATGGACATAAAATAGGGATTTTTAAACATGCCCCCTCACTTCCCGGCGCATATCACTTCTTAAGGTAAAATCAAGACTAATTTTTTATGCTTCTTTTCTCCTTCCCTATGGAAAACGAAGACAGGGCTTGGATTTAGTATTCTCTCTCTGTGTCTATCTCTCGCTCTCTGACCCCTTTCCCCACCCATCCCCCAAACCCCACCCCCTTACCCCACCTCTCTCTCTGCTGAGAACGTGAAGATGAGAGTTCGCTGATCCATGGACAGTGTTTTAAGGTGAAAGATGTGTAAATTTGCTTTTGCATCGGCAGATGAAGCAAGAACAGTATGTGGTACATATTGCTACATTTATTAATTTTGAAAGCAGTGGAATGGTAAAGAGTTGCTTTCCATGTCCAGTATTGCTGGTGTTGCTGTCTGATGGGAATGGTAACTTGGTCAAGTTGTTGGTTGGTTGGCGTTTGTATATATGCTTTCACATATCTTGACTGTCCATGTAGATTGTTAGATTTGTAGCACCTTCGGCCTGGTGATCAGTATCTATTCTTTCCCTTTCTTCACTCAGAGGCTCAGCCAGCTAGAGTTGTCTTGTCCTCTTAACCCTTTCACCGCCAGTCAATTTAGAGTACAAAATTTCCTTGTGGTATTAACACAGAAAAGACAGTGGCTAAGAATAGCCAGGGATTCCCCGTGCGATGTATAGAAAATATGGCCTATCCTACCACCGAACATTAAGAGCAGTAGGTTCATGGATACCTTTCAGTGACATTGGCCCTCTACCACACCTGTGCATAAACGTGAGCTTGGCGGTGAAAGGGTTAATATCATTATCATTATTATTATTTTAGGTGGGAAGGGAAGACGGAGAGCAGTAGATTCTGTCCAGAAAAATGTTTATTTTTGGTATGTGATCTTTTCTTTCTTTATGATAAGATTGAGAAATCTCTACTAGGAACAGAACTACTTTGTCAGAGAATCACACACAGGGGAGCTGTTGCTATTTTCTATGTGGTTAGTTCATAGAAAGAGTTGTGACTTTTTGTGTTACCTGAGTGCCTTGAACTGGCCAGTGTGGAAGATGGTGATGGGGCGAGTTCCATTGTCACCTGGACTATCTGTATTCTTTGCAGTGCACTGTCACCACCCTGCAGCATTGATTTTTTGCTGTTCTTGTTTTTGTTTCTATATTTATTTATGTATGGATGGATTTTTTTTTTTGTTTAATCAATTGATTTGTTAAGTCCCTGATAGTATTCAAACTGTTCACAGGTTTCTAAATGTCTAGGAATAAAGTTCAGTGACTACAAAATCTGCCATAATAGTATCATTATTATTATTATTATCATTGTTGTTGTTGTTATTTTAATCTCACTTAATTTTTTTTAATTACATATATCAGTCATTTTTGTTTCCAGTTCCACTAGTCTTCTTATCAATGTAGTATTAAGCATGTTCTTGGCATCTATTTTTTACTGGTAACGATTGTCATCCTGATTACTGATATATTAGCTAGCATCCACCAAAGTTTGCTTCACTGTCTGGCAGTCAGTGATGATTTTGTTTTATTGCCACCAAGTTTTCATTTTTAATGATTAGTGTATTTATTATTTCACTGCTGTTATGTCCTTTTACTTTTCTCATTTATTGAACCATTAGTACGTTTGGCTTTGTGGCAGTTTCATGATGGCACATTTTGAAGTATTTTTGTGTGTTTTTTGTTGTTGTAGTTGTTTTGTTGACAGCAGTCTGTGTTAACTCAGGGTTCATGACCATACTGGAAGAAAAATGAATTGGGAATGTAGATGAACTGAAGAGAAAGTTGTCTTTTTCTAGAAAGCCTTGAACTTTTTTTTCTTTCTTTTTTTTGGGGGGGAATTGGTAATTCAGAATTTTTACTACACTGTATTCTTTTCTTGCTCCCAGGACATGTGAGGTATATGTTGGTAATTTTTGGTATTGTATGTTTGTTTTATATAATTTGGTGTATTATATACCATTGTGTTTATGTTCTGGTTAGTTTGGGGTTTTTTTGTTGTTTTTTTTGTGTGAGTGTGTGTTTGTTTTAATCCTCTGGATGTAACAGTCAGCATCGAAGGGATATGCTAGGCCTATGTGCATGGATATGACTGTAATTGTGCCTGCTTTTACTTTGTAGGTGGATTTCTTTCATACCTTCTGTACCTGGTTTTTCAGTAGTGTGCCTGAGCTATAACTAGTGCAAACAACGATAAAAATAGATCTTAGTGAAGAAAGAAAAAAAAAAGATAATGATAATGAAAATTTTTCAAGCCATTTTAGCTGGCTGAGCATCCGAGTTCATTTTGTTTCCATGTAATAAGCTTTGAGACTACAGTTGTTATGTGATGTATCCATATATTCTGATGTACACGGTAAAGAATACAGTAACCTTATTACTCTTGCAGCAGTGTTTGTTTTCCATTCTTGTAAGCTCACTCCTTTTATGTTTGAATCACTGTGCACTTATTGTTGTCTGTGGTCTGTCGGTCTTTCTCCCGATTATTTGTTTTTAATTTTTGTAAACTCAAATCTGTGTTTGAATTCTCTGTCACTCTTTTGTCTGTGGTCTGTCCGTCTCTGCAGCTGTGTTTGTTTTTAATTCTTGTCAACGGGCGCAATAGCTGGATGGTGTATGTGTTGGACTTTAAATCTGAGGGTCCCAGGTTCGAATCTCGGTGACGGTGCCTGGTGGGTAAAGGGTGGAGATTTTTCCAATCCACCAGGTCAACATATGTGCAGACCTGCTAATACCTGAACCCCCTTCGTGTGTATATGCACACAGAAGATAATACGCACAAGATCCTGTAATCTATATCAGCATTCAGTGGGTTATAGAAACAAGAACATACCCAGCATGCACACCCCTGAAAACGGAGTATGGCTGTCTACAAGGCAGGGTGAATACTAAAACAAAATTGGTCATACACGTAAAATGTTACTTGTCCGAGTGTGTATGTGTGTGTGCCTGAAATCTGATTTAATGACATTGGAAACGAATGATGAGCGCCCACTGGCAGCTGTCAGTCGGCTCTACCCAGGTAGGCAGTCTGTTGTGCAAATGATCCCGTGTTTGTAAAGCGCTTAGAGCTTGGTCTCTGACCGAGGATAGGCGCTATATAAGTATCCATATCAATCAATCAATCAAAACTCTTTGTGTTTTGAATTCTTGTATACTGTTTGTCTTTGAATCTGTCTCCCCACCTCCTTCCCACTCCCCACCCCGCTCGTTGTATTCCATAATACAACACCTGTGGAATGAGCTCTTCTGTACTTTTTCAGTTCAAATTCAATTCAAAAGACAACTGTCTGGTTCAAACTGACATTTTATTTTAGGCTCATTTAATGCTCGACAACAGATAAGTAATAAAATATATATATATAAAAAACGCCAACAAGTAACTATGACAACAAGGCTACAAACATTCATGCAGCTCCGTGTATTCAGTAAAGATAAGGTGTGTGCGCGTGCACGTTTCACACACATATATATATGAACTGAAGCAAAACGAAATGAGGGGTGACTAAATGGAATCGTTGTTTAATTTCACCACCATAGTAAGATAAACAAGTATATATATTCGCATACATTTAAATACACATCCATAGAAATGAGTTTTCAAGTGAAACTGATCAAACCCACTCCAAGTCCACTGAAATTATTAATTATACACGTCTTAAATAATGCAGCAGTTTCTGACATTGTATACTTCTAGATATCAGCATTTTATCATAGAACAACATTTCAGATAATATTATTTCAAAAACCCACCAACAACAAAATATAAACAATAAAAGTTCAAATGGAAGGAAAGCCTTAGACGTTAAAAAACGTACACTTCAATGAGAAAAAAACCAACTTCGAAATATATACTGGTCCATGATTTTTTTTTTTTTTTTTTTTTTTTTTTAAAGATGCGGAACCGATTATGCACATTTCTCACTCCACTCTAGTAACTTACAGAGTGGAGGATAATAAACAGTGACATGCAGAAAAAAAATAAAACAATGGTCACAGTATCATACCTGAATAAAGATGTATATAACATATGTTAAATCCACATATCTCTACAGTGTCTTCATCATCACTGACCACAATGCTCTTGTCAGGACTGACAGCAAATTTTAAATTATAACCATACCTCAAATCAAAAACAAAACAAACAAATAAACAACCCCCCCGCCCCCCCCCCCCAAAAAAAAAAAAAAAACAAACAAAAAAACAAAAACAAAAAACAACAACCCAAAAACAAAAAAAACAAAAAACAACAACAAAAAAACCACACAAAAAAACAACGTTTGTTTCAATTGATAAATGTACTCTTTGTTTTTATGTAAACCAGTCTCCTTTATCAGTTGCAGGTTCTTCCATTTTGGTACTGAGAAAACAAAAGCAAAAACAACAGCAGGTTATTTCTTCACATCAGTTATTGTTCAAAAATGTATTTCCTTGTTTCTCTTGTTTCACGCGCTTCTTTCAGATTCCACGCCCCGTAATTTGTATCGACTGTGAGACAACGAACAGGAACCACCGTGGCAGTGTTGGTTTGGACACTGCATGGATCCAGTGTTCACCGGTGATCATGGTTCGGGGCCCTGTTTCGGCATGGGTGGTGTGTCCTTGGAGAAGGGACGTTACTCCGATTTTCCACACTCCCCGTCCAAGTGTGGATGAGAAAATGACTTCGGTTGGCGAACATTTGGCCCAGCCTTCCTGTGCCGAGATATCCTAGTAGACACAGTGAATGTGAATCACTGTCCCGATGGTCATAAAGGTCATAGGACCTTCGACGTTTTCAACCATACAAGTAAAATGAAGACCATTAAACTAGGACTTCCAGTTCTTTTGAAAAGGTTTTATGCCGACAAATCTAAATTCAGCCAGCATCGCCCAGGTCGTGGTTCGACTAGAAAAACCATTTTCAAGTGTATGCATTATTACAGTATCCTCAAGGCAAAGTTGAAATGTTAAAGTTGAAGGTCCCATATATAGCCTTTTACGGTGATATATGGACAGTGAATTCATTGTCTTTATTTTGTATGTGAATCCATAGTCACTGCATGTCTATGGCTCGGCACAGAAAGGTGTTTTTTTTGGTGTTTTTTTAAAAAAAATAAACAAAATAGGTATTGGTTTTCAACTTTGTTTTATTCATTTTGAATATAAGAACACACACACACACACACACACACACACACTGTACGGCACACAAACACACACATGAAAAACAGCTTCTTTTTTTTTTTTTTTGCATGACACTATATCTACACAGTGCCCTAAAATACATCGAAAATGTGATAATAATGATAATGATGATGAACAACAACAACAACAATAATAATAATAAAATGATGATAATAATAACAAAAATCATCATCATAAAATAAAACAAAATGTTCACCGATTCCTGGTGCGGTCAGACATGGGTGTCAGCGGAGTTGTCCTTGTCTGGACAGTGATCTCCCTTCTCCGGCAACATGGCCGTCATCGTGGCGTCTCCTCCGAGCGGTTCTTCGTTCTCCTTAAACTTCCTGGTCACTCTGGCTGACAGCAAGGCCAGGAGGATGAAGACGAGAGACACTGCCAGGAACAGGACCTGGTATCCGTACAACTTCAGTCGGAAGTCGGCGTTGTCATAGAGAAGACAGGCCCCGCCCCCTGTGCAGCTCTGCTCCCATTGGATGCAGATGCCGTCAATCAATTTCCCGAAACAGATGGGTCCGAGCAGCCAGCCTTGGAGAGAGCAAAGAAACGTCAGTTTGTTTGTTTGTTTTTTTTCCTCTCCATTTTGTTGTTGTTGTGCATTTTACACTGATACAGCGAGAACAATAAAGCGATTCAGATTAGTCATTCGGATGAGACAATAAACCGAGGTCCCGTGTGCAGCATGCACATAGCGCACCTAAAAGAGCCCACGGCAACAAAAGGGTTGTTCCTGGCAAAATTCTGTAGAAAAATCCACTTCGATCGGAAAAACAAATAAAACTGCACGCAGAAAAAAAAAGAAAAAAAAAAAGGGTGGCGCTGTAGTGTAGCGACGGGCTCTCCCCGGGGACAGCAGCCCGAATTTCACACAGAGAATTATGTTGTGATAAAAAGAAATACAAATACTAAATACCAATACAAATACACAGGACGCCTCAGGGTTTGTATTCCAATAAGAGTCACTTGTAATATACAGAAAAAAAAATCAAAGGATTGTGACTGAATCGATAGAAGTGTGGATCTTTAGAACGGTTTTACATTTGACTTTTTTTTTTTGCACAATGGCGCGCGCGCACACACACACACACACACACACACACACACACACACAAAAGGAGGGGGAAAGGAGAGAGAGAGAGACCAGTGCGAGAGACTGAGATGGTGGTTTATTCATATAGGCCACAGTTCCTTTGAAGGGGGGATATACAGTGAAATGCCGAAGTCCTACATTGAAAAAGTCTTCATGATGTAACATATATACTTCTCCTTTTGAGTACTTTATACAAAGTGCGAGCTCCTTGACAGTCTCTTCATTTCTTGATGACTTTCGCATGATAAGTCTAAACAGGCAAGGGTATTGACAGTTTAACTCAGTGGAATCAACTGTTCTCTAAGATCACACAATACTGGGCAACACAGCACAAAGTGAACTTCGTCTTCTTAAGATTGTTGATACATTGGGGAAATCAAATTTTAGATACATGATTTTCGATACCGATAATAATGGGCAAATATTTCAGTAACACCCAATCTAAACCTTGTCGAAGTGTACTTCAAATGTCTACCAAGTCTCACGGCTAACATATAAACTGGCATATTATAAGGTAGATGATAAAGCATTCGATACAAATAAAATCTGTCGCTGTATATTTCTGTCTGAATATGGGAATTCCAATTTTGAAATCCGCAATCAATTAATCTTCTACGAAATACATGAACAAATTCGCTGATATCTCCGACACCTTGGAGAGACAGAGACAGAGACATACAGACAGAGCCAGAGAGACTCACCAGTGAGCGACGCCAGGAAAGAACTGAATCCAAGACCCAGTGCCTTGTCTCTCTCTTCAACGCACCTGTCAAATGATTCAATAAATAAAATAAATGTATAGAGTTGAGTAGATAACTTACCGAATAAACGCAAACAGATGAATGTACTGAATAAACTGAAACAGAGTAAATAAAGATTAATACAAGAATAATTACATATGATTATGATCGACTAACTGAATAAACACAAACCACTGACACTGGGGGAACCACTGACAGAACTGCGCTGAAATTTGTATCCTATGATTAGAAACTGCTTTACCAAATCAAAATGGAGATCTTCACCGCTGATCAAACTACCACAACAACTAAATGTGATGGCGACTGCTGTTGCTGTTGCTCCTGTAAACCGCCTCTGTGCTGTGAGCGACTACCATCCCCGCTCTGCACACCTTTCAGCCCAAAGTTGGGGTGGGTGTTCAGAATCAGGACCAGGATTCGGGGCGTTGTTATATACAGCTTAGCCATTTTTTGGCTTTTTTATGCCCCTTCAGATTTTACTCCTTTTTATTGTTGGCCGGGTCGTTGACTAGCTCAGTCATTTTATCCATCAAAGACGTAGTTCGTTATTGTCAGTAACACGTGTTTATCTATGAGGTTCTTAAAAATATGTATACTCAGTGCACGTTTAATATTATACGTTAATTTGTTCCAATAATTTGTTACGCTGTTACTAAATGTAAACTTTCTAAAGTTTGTTCTGGAATATTTTAAAAATATTTTGTCTGCACTGTTTCTTGTAGTGTCTACCTTTTGGAGTACAAAAGAAAGTATGCTTTGTTTACATCGTCAAACCCATTAAATATTTTGTACGTCTATATCAAGTCCCCTCTTACTCTTCTTGCTTTAAGTGATGGTAGTTTTAAGTACTTTAATCTTTCTTGATATGAATAATCTTTTATACTATAGACCAGCTTTGTTGCTCTTCTTTGAGCCCTTTCTATGGCTTGTGACTGCCTTACTTGCGCTGGGTACCACACAGTGTTTCCATATTCTTGGATAGGTCTAACTAATGTTTTATATAACCGTAAAAAAGTAACCGTATCTATAAACGTACATGCTCTTTTTATTAATCCAATCATTCTGTTCGCTTTGTTGATACTATTTGTTATCTGTTTGTCAAATGATAAAATTTTTGTCAAATGTTACACATAAGTCTTTTTCCTCATCACATTTTAATACTTTTATTTCTTTGTTCGACGGGCGCAATAACCAAATGGACTTTCATTCTGAGGTTCCAGGGTTCGAATCACGGTGACGGCGCCTGGTGGGTAAAGGGTGGAGATTTTTACGATCTCCCAGGTCAATATATGTGCAGACCTGCTAGTGTCTGAACCCCCTTCGCAAGCAGAAGATCAAATGTGCACGTTAAAGATCCTATAATCCATGTCAGCGTTCGGTGGGTTATGGAAACAAGAACATACCCAGCATGCACACCCCCGGAAGCGGAGTATGGCTGCCTACATGGCGGGTTAAAAACGGTCATACACGTAAAAGCCCACTCGTGTATATACGAGTGAACGTGGGAGTTGCGGCCCACGACCGCAGAAGAAGAAGAAGATTTCTTTGTTCACTGGGTACTTTACCCTTTGTCGCGGAAAGCCCTTTCCCTTTCTTTTACCACGCAGGGCTGGCTGGGCTGAGTGAAAAAACAAAACCACAAACGGAAGCTGAAGCAAAGGACAATGATATAAGACACCGCGTCTTGCTCTCACCTGGTTTTTCAACGACACATCGACATCTCGTGCAGGAGTTGCTGGCCCATGCTTTCTCCAAATCCCGTGCTTTCTCGCACGTTGCTTTACGAGAAAGCTTGGGATCTCGACAGAGTGTGGTCGTTCCCCTGCCACGCTTTCTCTCGTTTGCAAGAAAGGCTGCGGGATGGGTCGGGTGGGGTGCGTACGCGCGCACACACACACGCACGCACACTCGCACACACACACACACACAACCAGGTCTGCATGATACTGGTGTGTTTTGTTTTACATTTACTGTTCCTGCTTGACCTTACCTCAGGTAGACGATCATGTGTGGGATGATGGCAAAAGTGCTGAACAGAGACTTGACAGCAATGACGAGGATGAACGGGTAGAACATGGCGCAGCTGTAATCACACATGCCCGCTTCGGCTGTTCCGTCCTGGATGCACGTGCAGTTGACGTAATTCTGGCAGGAAAAGGGTCAAGGTTAAACGAATCAAGGTGAAACATAACAAGGTTAAATATAATTATCAAGGTGGAACTAATGAAAGTTTAACACACCAACGCGAAATACATCGGGACCAAACAAATGAAAGGTCACACACATTAAAGTTTTAATTAAACCATGTATATTAAGATGGTATAAAAGGAAAGCAATTTATTTCTCTGAATTTTTTTTCTGTCAATGCCAAATTTGGAACGAACATAGAGAAAAACAATTCTTTCCATTCATAACAACTATTATAGGTTGTAAGTCATCTGGACCAGACCGTACTTCCGGATCGTGAACGTATTCTTCCGTTTTGTCTCAAGTTCATTTCGTTTAGCCTCCGGATCAACAAGATTTTCTGGGGAAATTTCCGGCTCGTTGCTTGTTGATCTTTGTGTTGCCTTTTCTTGTCCACAGTTAAAAGACATTCCGGGCAGAACACATTGATCTACGTCGTCGATGTGTTTATTGCATACGGATATAAAAAAGATTGAAACAGGGTACTGGGTTTAACTAGAATGATTCATTGCATATGCTGACAATTCTAGTGGATGGCATTTTTTCTGGGTCAGCTATCTTGCCTGAAACGGCGGTCACTGTTAATGTTTATCAAAGCCGGAAAGCCATGATTAAAACAGTAGAAGTTTTGAACTTTGATCTTGATGTGGATGAAGGCGCCTGCTCCGCCGGGTTTACCGTGATTTGACGAAAGACCTGCACTTGTCCGGAGTTAATGTCGTGTCCATATGTGACAGGATCCTACTTGATAATGATAATTATGATGATAATAATGATAATGATGATAACAACAACAATAGTGATAATAATAATATCAACAATACTACTACTACTACTTTATATAGAACCTTGACATGTAAAACATGCTCAACATGCAATCAAACACACACACACACACACACACACACACACACACACACACACACACACACACACATACACACACACACACACACACACACACACACACACACACACAACACACATACAAAATGCATGTATAACCCTGCACACACTTAAACACTTATTTACGTTCGTAGACACACAAAACCATCACACACTACACAACACTCGTTATACATGTCAAGTACTACAATGAATAAACAACAATAAACAACAAACAACAACAAAACAAAACAAACAAACAAACAAAAAAACAACAACAAAAAAACAGCAAAACAAATTACAACACTCAAAACCACTCTCAACATAACAAGATCTGTCCCTGTGATGGTCAACAATCAGCAAACCAGACTCTCAATACATGGGCAGTGCAGTGACTGAACATACTCTCACCAACGGGCAGTGCAGTGACTGAACACACTCTCTCACCCCACGGGCAGTGCAGTGACTGAACATACTCTCACCCACGGGCAGTGCAGTGACTGAACACACTCTCTCACCCCACGGGCAGTGCATGACTGAACACACACTCTCACCCCACGGGCAGTGCATGACTGAACACACACCCTCACCCCACGGGCAGTGCAGTGACTGAACACACTCTCTCACCCCACGGGCAGTGCATGACTGAACACACACCCTCACCCCACGGGCAGTGCAGTGAGTGAACACACTCTCTCACCCCACAGGCAGTGCAGCGACTGAACACACTCTCTCACCCCACGGGCAGTGCATGACTGAACACAGACTCCCACCCCACGGGCAGTGCAGTGACTGAACACACTCTCTCACCCCACGGGCAGGGCAGTGACTGAACACACTCACCCCACGGGCAGTGCATGACTGAACACAGACTCTCACCCCACGGGCAGTGCAGTGACTGAACACACACCCTCACCCCACGGGCAGTGCAGTGACTGAACACACTCTCTCACCCCACGGGCAGTGCATGACTGAACACAGACTCTCACCCCACGGGCAGTGTAGTGACTGAACACACTCTCTCACCCCACGGGCAGTGCAGTGACTGAACACACTCTCTCACCCCACGGGCAGTGCAGTGACTGAACACACACCCTCACCCCAGGGGCAGTGCAGTGACTGAACACACACCCTCACCCCACGGGCAGTACTGTGACTGAACACACACTCTCACCCCACGGGCAGTACTGTGACTGAACACACACTCTCACCCCACGGGCAGTGCAGTGACTGAACACACACCCTCACCCCACGGGCAGTACTGTGACTGAACACACACTCTCACCCCACGGGCAGTACTGTGACTGAACACACACTCTCACCCCACGGGCAGTGCTGTGACTGAACACACACCCTCACCCCACGGGCAGTACTGTGACTGAACACACACTCTCACCCCACGGGCAGTACTGTGACTGAACACACTCTCTCACCCCACGGGCAGTACTGTGACTGAACACACACTCTCACCCCACGGGCAGTACTGTGACTGAACACACACTCTCACCCCACGGGCAGTACTGTGACTGAACACACTCTCTCACCCCACGGGCAGTACTGTGACTGAACACACACCCTCACCCCACGGGCAGTACTGTGACTGAACACACACTCTCACCCCACGGGCAGTGCATGACTGAACACACACTCTCACCCCACGGGCAGTACTGTGACTGAACACACTCTCTCACCCCACGGGCAGTGCATGACTGAACACACACTCTCACCCCACGGGCAGTGCTGTTACAGCCGGCGTGACAGGGGGAGAAGAAGGTCCTGCCATCATCTCCACACACGGGGAAGAACTCTCCGTCGTCACACACACAGCTGTCCGCACAGCCCTGCAGGCTAGTTTCCCCTGTTGCACGAGGCCTGTCGGCAAGACACACAACGCTATGGTTCTACACACTCTCTCTTTTTCTTTTCTTCCCTTTTTTCTGTTCTGCTCTGTCTTCCACGCCATTTCAGTGGCGCTATCCCTACGTCATCCACCTCTCCCGCCCTATCCTCCCCAACACCCAGGTTTGTTCTCCCACAGCCTTCAAGGGGCTGATAATATTAGATAGCCTTCAGGCCACACACCTGAGCTGTTGCGGAGTCATGTCGGTGGTGTACAGTGGGGTCTGTTTTTGATTCAGCACACCAAGCACATCAACTATTCAACATCCTACTGAAGACAGTAATTGCTTGGTCACCCTGGTTGCACTTTTTTGTTCTGTTGCAGCAACACATGCACACACAGAGAAATGTTTAATTCACATCTTTGCCCTTACAGGTAAGAGCGGCCCACCATTACTTCAAAAAGCGTTCTTACACCACACACGAATTCTGAAGGATGGTGGCGATTATTAGGTACACCATCACTGGACAAATAAAAGTTTGTGTGTGTGTGTGTGTGTGTGTGTGTGTGTGTGTGTGTGTGTGTGTGTGTGTGTGTGTGTGTGGTGTGTGTCTGTGTGTGTTTTGCTGCTATATCATCTGCGCCATTTCAGTTGCCTTTCTCTCACGCCCTTCATCCTGATTTCCCCTACACAGCCACTCTCGGGTTCGTCTGCCAAAGTTCCCGTACCAGTAGTCCACAGGGAACTGTCGATGCTAAGTCACCCCAAGACCACAAATTAGAAGAGGTTCTGCATTCGATGGTGTCGAGTGATTACCATTCTGACACCACCAGCGAAGCGTTCTGCTGACGACAATGATCGCTATGTTGCTGACCCAGACAGAACGAGTGTCCCTGTGGACATACCCCAGCAGCGACAGTCCCGCTCAATATGTCCCACACCATACACCTGGACAGGAACTCACAACACACACCGGTCAATATGTTCCACACCATACACCTGGACAGGAACTCACGACACACACCGGTCAATATGCCTCACACCATACACCTGGACAGGAACTCACGACACACACCGGTCAATATGCCTCACACCATACACCTGGACAGGAACTCACGACACACACCGGTCAATGTGCCTCACACTATACACCTGGACAGGAACTCACGACACACACCGGTCAATATGCCTCACACCATACACCTGGACAGGAACTCACGACACACCGGTCATTATGCCTCACACCATACACCTGGACAGGAACTCACGACACACACCGGTCAATATGTTCCACACCATACACCTGGACAGGAACTCACGACACACCGGTCAATATGCCCCACACCATACACCTGGACAGGAACTCACGACACACACCTGTCAATATGCCCCACACCATACACCTGGACAGGAACTCACAACACACACCGGTCAATATGCCCCACACTATACACCTGGACAGGAACTCACGACACACACCGGTCAATATGCCCCACACCATACACCTGGACAGGAACTCACGACACACACCGGTCAATATGCCCCACACCATACACCTGGACAGGAACTCACGACACACACCGGTCAATATGCCCCACACCATACACCTGGACAGGAATTCACGAAACACACCGGTCAATCTGCCCATCAAACACCTGGACAGGGGTTGAGTGATGGGAGCAAGGGGTGGGGGTGGGGTTGCTCTGGGCGTAATCATTTTTGTACAATCATGCCATGGATAAATTTGGGGGTAGGATTATCTGAACACCATGTGCAATACAATAGTTTTGCGATGTTCACGTGCTTTCATCTGTTACTTTTCTTTCCTTCTCAGCTTTCTGTTTCTGTGAAAGGTTCGCTCCTTTCTCTGTTACCTCCTTTAGCTGTTTCATTGTTTGCTCCTGTTTGATGTTTGACTCTTCTAAATGAAAGAACGCATCAGGAAAAATGTCTATTGTCACCACCACCACCACCACCATTGTCACCACCACCACCATTGTCACCACCACCACCACCACCACCACCACCACCACCATTGTCACCACCACCACCACCACCACCACCACCACCACCACCATTGTCACCACCACCACCACCACCACCATTGTCACCACCACCACCACCACCACCACCATTGTCACCACAGACACCAACACCACCATCACAACCACCACCATAGTCACCACCACCACCATCACCACCACCACCACCATTGTCACCACCACCACCACCACCACCACCACCACTACCATTGCTGTAAACACCACCACCACCACTACCATTGTCACCACCACCACCACCACCACCATCGTCACCAACACCACCATCACAACCACCACCAACACCATCACTACCACAATTGTCACCAACACCACCAACACCACTACCACCATTGTCACCACCACCACCACCACCACCACCGTCGTCACCACCACCACGACCACCAGAAGTGCAGGTCACAGTGCAGACAGACCCCGGACTGTTGTGGACCAGGGGCTGCGGACAGTGGCAGAGAATGAGCAGGCCGGTGAGGAGGCCAGACACGACCAGCATGGCCACGATGATGTGCAGACTGGCCAGGGGCCCCGCCCTCCTCCGCCTGGTCACGTAGCCCCCCAGGAAGGTGCCCAGACAGCTCGTGCCCAGCGTCACGCCCGCTAAACGGGCACAGCGTCACAACGTTACATGGACACGATGCCCAGCGTCACGCCCGCTACACGGGCACAGCGTCACAACGTTACATGGACACGATGCCCAGCGTCACGCCCGTTACACAGACACAGCGTCACAACGTTACATGGACACGATGCCCAGCGTCACCCCTGCTACACAGACACAGCGTCACAACGTTACGCAGACACAGCGTCACAACGTTACACGGACACAATGCCCAGCGTCACGCCCGCTACACAGACACAGCGTCACGCCGGCTACACGGACACAGCGTCACAAGGTTACATGAACACAATGCCCAGCGTCACCCCTGCTACACAGACACAGCGTCACAACGTTACATGGACACAATGCCCAGCGTCACGCCCGCTACACAGACACAGCGTCACAACGTTACATGGACACGATACCCAGCGTCACCCCTGCTACACAGACACAGCGTCACAACGTTACGCAAACACAGCGTCACAACGTTACACGGACACAATGCCCAGCGTCACGCCCTCTACACAGACACAGCGTCACAACGTTACATGGACACAATGCCCAGCGTCACCCCCGCTACACAGACACAGCGTCACAACGTTACATGGACACGATGCCCAGCGTCACGCCCGCTACACGGGCACAGCGTCACAACGTTACATGGACACAATGCCCAGCGTCACGCCCGCTACACGGGCACAGCGTCACAACGTTACATGGACACGATGCCCAGCGTCACCCCCGCTACACAGACACAGCGTCACAACGTTACACAGACACAGCGTCACAACGTTACACGGACACAATGCCCAGCGTCTCCCCGGTTACACAGACACAGCGTCACGCCGGCTACACGGACACAGCGTCACAAGGTTACATGAACACAATGCCCAGCGTCACGCCCGCTACACGGACACAGCGTCACAACGTTACATGGACACAATGCCCAGCGTCACCCCTGCTACACAGACACAGCGTCACAACGTTACATGGACACAATGCCCAGCGTCACGCCCGCTACACAGACACAGCGTCACGCCCGCTACACAGACACAGCGTCACAACGTTACATGGACACGATACCCAGCGTCACGCCCGCTACACAGACACAGCGTCACAACGTTACATGGACACAATGCCCAGCGTCACGCCCGCTACACAGACACAGCGTCACGCCCGCTACACAGACACAGCGTCACAACGTTACATGGACACGATACCCAGCGTCACGCCCGCTAGACGGACACAGCGTCACAACGTTACATGGACACAGCGTCACAACAACTACGTGGACACAGCATCACAAAAGCTACACGGACACACTACACCAGTTAGCCGCCTATTCGTACCCCCGTTGGTTTTTACCCCCGGGTCAGATCTGGTGTTTCCCAAATGAACCTCGGGGCCTATGTACACTGGACTGTGTTCGTGTGTGCTTGTGCGTTTTTATTATGAATGTGCATGCTTGTTTTTGTATGTGTGTGCGTGCTAGTGTTTGTATGTGATATGTAAGTACCCCCCCTCTCTCTCTCTATGTATATATATATCTATGTATGTATATATGTATAGATTGATAGATATTCACCTATCTATTGATACACACAGACACAGACACAGACAGACAGACAAACACACACACACACACACACACACACACACACACACACACACACACACACACACACACACACACACACACACGCACACACACACACACACACGCACCTACCCACACACACACACACACACACACACACACACACACACATACCCAAAGCCATGTTGGCTTTCCAGGCAGGGAAGGAGAACTGGTTCTCAATGTACTTGGGAGTGAAGGACATGCCTCCAGCCACACAGAACACAAAGGCACACGAAGAAAGCACTGTGCACATGTACACTGGGTTCGTCAACAGTCGTAACATGGCGCTGAGGAATTCTGCCAACAAGTTATACAGCATGTTATCAATAGTAATGATAATTAATATGATAATCATAATATGATAATGATAATAATAATGATAACAATAATAATGATGAAAATATTAATTATGATACTACTACTACTACTACTACTACCACTACTAATAACAACGACAGGCTTGACTGCTGTAATTCTTTGCTCGCTGGATGCCTCAACTACTTGTTATCCAGACTTCAGAGAATCCAAAACCATACTGCACGGCTCATCTTCCGTTCTCACCAATCTGCTCATATCACTCCTCTCCTTCATTCCCTCCACTGGTTAGCTGTTGAGAAAAGAATAGAGTGCAAACTCTCTCTCTCCTGTGCTACAAATTTATGACTGGCATGTCTCGTTCTTACTTTTCTGAGCTTCTGCATTACTGATCTCCATCTCGCCAGCTCCGGTCATCAGGTGATGACCGTCTCTTAGAAATGTCCTCCTACAGAACCAGATCATATGGAAAACGCACTTTCTCTGTCCAGGCTTCCTCCGCATGGAACTCACTCCCGTTTCCTGTCCGTCATGCTGTTTCTTACCCTTCTTTCAAAACCTCTTTGAAAACTCATTTACTTCTAGCCATTCAAATCAGTAAAAAATAAAATAAAAAACAACAACAACAACAAAAAACAAAACAAAACAAACAAAAAACAACAACAACAAACAAACAAACAACAACAAAACGAGGAGAAATCGTAACAGCAATTCGTCATGCAATTCATGTTTTGACCATCCGTGGTACAAAGATTAACTTTTGTTGGATCCCTTCTCACGAAGGAACTGTGGGAAATGAGCGGGTGGATCGTTGTGCGAAAAAAGGCGCAATGAACATTTCCAATGCGTATTCCATATTCATTACCAGAAGGATATTTTCTACTGGAAGAAACTTGCTGGAACCATATAACTAATAAACTAAAACAGGAGTCTGACCCTGACGGAGAAAATACTGACAATAGCTCGTGCAAATTTGATCGCATGTTTTCTTTTAAAACAAAATGACATCACAGTAGCAGAACGCTCACCAGTCTTATTTACATACTACGACTGGATGCCATAAAAACAAAATATACTTCTAATGCGACTTGCATTAGGGGAAATGCAATTACACTCGTGCATATCATCCATTAAAAAAACACCACATATTTACCTATGTCATTTACAAAATCTGCAGTTCCATCTGCTTCCATTAGAAATGTATTATAAGATAATCAACATGTGTTTGAAATAGTTCAGAGTTAAATTTAGAGCCCAATTGGCTCTTTGTTGCAATTCTACTGATTGACTAATTAGTTTGTTTTATTTCGTTCATATTCTTCTTTTTTTCTTTTTTTCACTTCTTTCTTTTTCTTCTTTATTTTTTTTTCTTAAAATGCATGGGTGGGGTGGGGAAGATGTTGGATTTGCGTCTAAAATGACAAATGTGGATGTACGTTAAGCAAAAGAACGAACGAATAGGCACACACAGACACACAGACAAACAGACACACACGCACACACACACACACACACACTCACACACACACACACACACACACACACACACACACACACACACACACACACAAACCACGACCACCATCACCACCACTACAAACTATCCCACCCCACAACACACACACACACACACACACACACACACACACACACACACACACACACACACACACACACACACACACACACACACGCACACACACACACCTTTTACAAACTGGGACATCTTTCGAGGGACGTTCACACGTTCCGTCAGCGAGAGTGCAGGCTCTTTGATCCGCTTGCCTCCCTTCAATCGGCGCGGGAAGCAGAAGAGAGGCAGGGCCACGAGCAGGGAGATGCAGCCAAAGGTGATGTACCCCAGCCACCACGCGCCGATCCACCCCGGGTGGCGATAGTGCAGGTTGGTGTCTGTCACCAGCAATGTGATGATGATAATGATGATGATACTGATAATAATGGATACTTGTTCAGCGCTTTCCTCCTTGAAGGGAGCTCAAAGCCCTTTACAATAAACATCACACACACACAGAGTAATTTACAAAAGGTAGGAGAACAAAATAATGAATTGACGCACAAAAGCATAAAACAGATTCAAAGACTACGCCTATAACATTTCTTAATCACACACACACACACACACACACACACACACACACACACACACACACACACACACACACACACACACACACACACACACAGAAATACAGCCAAGGCTGGCGAAATTTGTTCATGAATGTTTCTCTTCTTAATATGCTCATGTTTATGTTTCATTGTGTCTTATAAACTTTAAGGTTTTATGACAATAAAAAGTATTCTATTCTATTCTATTCACATACACACACACACACACACACACACACACACACACACACACACACACACACACACACACACACACACACACACACACACACGTGATCATACTGAGATTCTGGTGATCTTTCTTCCGTCATTAATTTAGAGGATGTGGGTTTGTAGTCGTGTTGTGCTGGGTTGTGCTGGGTTGTGCTGTGTTGTGTTGCGTTGGTGTGGCGTGGTGTGGCGTAGTGTTATGTTATGGTGTGTGGTGTTGTGTTGTGTTGTGCTGGGTTGTGTTGTGTTGGTGTGGTGTGGTGTGGCGTAGTGTTGTGTTGTGTAGTGTTGTGTTGTGCTGGGTTGTGTTGTGTTGGTGTGGTGTGGTGTGGCGTAGTGTTGTGTTGTGGTGTGTGGTGTTGTGTTGTGTTGGTGTGGTGTGGTGTGGCGTAGTGTTGTGTTGTGTTGTGCTGTGTTGTGTTGTGTTGTGTTGGTGTGGTGTGGTGTAGCGTAGTGTTGTGTTGTGTTGTGTTGTGTTGGTGTGGTGTGGTGTGGCGTAGTGTTGTGTTGTGTTGTGTTGTGTTGTGTTGGGTTGTGTTGTGTTGGTGTGGTGTGGCGTAGTGTTGTGTTGTGTTGTGTTGTGTTGTGTTGTGTTGTGTTGTGTTGGTGTGGTGTGGTGTGGCGTAGTGTTGTGTTGTGCTGTGCTGTGTTGTGTTGTGTTGGTGTGGTGTGGCGTGGTGTAGTGTTGCGTTGTGGTGTGGTTGTGTTGTGATGAATTGTGTCGTGTAGTGTAGTGCAGTGTTATGTAGTGTCATGCCGTGTAAAGAAGGTTTGAGTCCAACAATATCGTCATCATCATATCTATCACCATCACCACCACCACCATTATTAGTATAATTATTATTGTTATTGTTATTATTATCATACTATCACCATCATCATTATTATTATTATTATTATTATTATTATTATTATTATTAGTGGTAGTATGTTCTGAAGCAGTCTCTAAAGCTTTTTTCCCGTAGTTTCTGTTGGCTGTTGTGTGACACACAGACCTGGCTCAAGCAGGCTGGGGAATTGTCCAGGAGAGTTTCCTCTGAAAAATCTGCCGAGGTCCAGGGGCTGCCCTACGCCCCTGGTGGTGGTACAGGGGCAACTGATGATTTTTTAAGAGGTTTCTTTTTGTTTTCTCCGCTGGAATCCCCCACCCCACCCCCCCCCCCCTCAGAAAACAACTGCTCTTCCACTGAAAATAGCCGATCCACTGAGAGTTTCCCAGCCTGCCATTATCATGATGCCAGTCATTCTGGTAGTACTGTTTTGGTTTGGTTACGTGTGTTGCAATATGAAGATACTACCAGTTTTCCTTTTGTGGCTACATTTTCCCAATTTCAAATCCATTGCAGTACTTCCAGTAGCTTGTGAAAATGATATCAGGTGACGATATTTCTTGTGGATGTTAAACAACAACAACAACAACAAAACACTATTGTTTCGCATGAATTTGGACCGGAAGTAAGAAAATGGACGAATTTCAATTCAGAAGACCTGTCATACTGTATGATAATCCACGTGGTCAGAACTACCGGAAGACGAAAACGAACAAACAAAACACTCTGAACAAAACAAAACAATACACATCACTGTCAACACAAACACACACACACACACAAAGAAGAGTGGGGTCACCTTCCAAAGTGACGTACATCCGAGTGAAGAGACCTCCCAGGGCATAGGCCACAGCAGGTCCCATGATGGCCACGGCTATGATGATGCCTGTAGGAATGTGGACAGCATGACAGGTAGGACTCATGGGGCACACTACTGATCAGACACTATGACATCATAGCTTCTCAGTGACATTTTAAAAGTATCTTCAGAATTGATTATCTCCCTAAGAGTGTGTGTGTGTGTGTGTGTGTGTGTGTGTGGGTGTGCGTGCGTGCGCGCGTATGCGTGTGTGTGTTTGTGTGTTGTCTGTGTGTGTTTGCCAGTGGATAATACTTTTGTTGCCATGGTTTTTGTTGTTGTTTTTGTTTTTTCAGTGCACCAGGTGCGTGCTGCACACGGGACCTCGGTTTATCGTCTCACCCGGGTGACTTGACGCTCACTTTCAGTATTTCCCAGTTGATGTCCCAGTCTAACCAGGGACAAAGGGCGAGAACGGGATTCGAACCCACACCCGCACGCACGGACGCTGTTCTGGCATACATCAGCGTCTTAACCATTCAGCCACCTTGCTCACAGACCGGACGGGGCCCAAGGCAGGGCGTGGACTGACCCATGTAGAATCCGGTGCTGACTGCGGGCACGTTGGAGTCCACGTAGTAGGAGGTCAAGGAGGAGCGTGGTGTCTTGGCCACCCCCTGCAGGACCATGCCGACCACGATCAGCGCCAGGGATGTTCCCGCGTGGGCACGTGCAGCATGCACCGGGCCCTCCCCCTGCAACTCCCCGGGCCCTGAGGGACAGAGTGGTGGTGGTGTTAGAGTAGTGGTGGTGGTGTTGGTGGTGTTAGTGGTGGTGTTAGAGTGATGGTGTTAGAGTGGTGTTGGTGGTGTTAGAGTGGTGGTGTTAGAGTGGTGTTGGTGGTGTGAGAGTGGTGGTGTTAGAGTGGTGTTGGTGGTGTGAGAGTGGTGGTGTTAGAGTGGTGTTGGTGGTGTGAGAGTGGTGGTGTTAGAGTGGTGTTGGTGGTGTGAGAGTGGTGTTGGTGGTGTTAGAGTGGTGGTGGTGGTGTTAGAGTGGTGGTGGTGGTGATGTTAAGAGGGGTGGTGGTGGTGTTAGAGTGGTGGTGGTGGTGGTGGTGGTGATGATGTTAGAGTGGTGGTGTTGGTGGTGTTAGAGTGGTGGTGTTAGAGTAGTGGTGGTTGTGTTAGAGTGGTGGTGGTGGTGGTGTTATAGTGGTGGTGGTGATGATGTTAGAGTGGTGGCGGTGGTGGTGATGATGTTAGAGTGGTGGCGGTGGTGGTGATGATGTTAGAGTGGTGGTGTTGGTGGTGTTAGAGTGGTGGTGTTAGAGTAGTGGTGGTGGTGTTATAGTGGTGGTGGTGATGATGTTAGAGTGGTGGTGGTGATGATGTTAGAGTGGTGGCGGTGGTGGTGATGATGTTAGAGTGGTGGTGGTGATGATGTTAGAGTGGTGGCGGTGGTGGTGATGATGTTAGAGTGGTGGCGGTGGTGGTGATGATGTTAGAGTGGTGGTGTTGGTGGTGTTAGAGTGGTGGTGTTAGAGTAGTGGTGGTGGTGTTATAGTGGTGGTGGTGATGATGTTAGAGTGGTGGTGGTGATGATGTTAGAGTGGTGGCGGTGGTGGTGATGATGTTAGAGTGGTGGCGGTGCTGGTGATGATGTTATAGTGGTGGTGGTGGTACTGTAACCATGTCGTTGTTGTTGTTGTTGTTGCTGCTGCTGCTGCTGCTGATGGTGATGATGATAATGATGATGTCAGATGACGATGACGACGATGATGACCATGATGATGGTGACGATGATGGCAGAGAAACACACGGAGACAGACAGTAGGTACACTCACCGTCCACTTCAACGTCACAACCCAATGACGTGTGGTTGACGCCATCACACAGCTGACCTTCAAAACGCCCTGAGGGTTTGGCTGACGTCATACTGCTGACGTTTCCGGCGCCGTTCCAAGACGCAGGGCTTGGAGCACCGAACAGAAACTGGGGCAAAGCGCAAACGATGCCGGAAAGCCCGAACAGGATTGTGAAGTA
>NC_134902.1:39213140-39218139 GCF_041734735.1 Babylonia areolata
CGGGGGACGGGTGCGCGCGAGTGTGTCTGTATGTGTCTGTGCCGTTGTTTGTGTGTTCTTCTGTGCATTTTGTCTGATGTGTTACTTTAGAGCGCTATGACAAGTTTGAAAATGTTGTGTAAATGTAGTTATCAACATCATGATCATGATCATCATCTTTGTTATTATCATTATGATCACCATCAACATTGTTGTTGTTGTCGTTGTTAAGTAGTAGCAGCAGTAGTAGCAGCAGTAACACCGTGGATGCTAAACAGACAGACAAAGGACATATCAAACCTTCCTCACTGCTGGAGTCACGTAAACAAGATGAAGGCAGCATGTTGATGCACATGATTACTATTATTAGCAGAGACGTAGCCATGTGGACGTGCAGAGACAGACAGGTTCCGCATTGTCTGTAATGGGTTAACCAGCGCGGCGGGTGCTCCCTCACGTTGTCAATACGCCGGGAGAATGCACGCCATCACAGCCTGCTGGGGATCCGCTCATGTGACGACATGGACGAACATTAACGCTGCAACCATGACGTGACAACGTGGATGAACATTAACGCTGCAATCATGACGTGACAACGTGGATGAACATTAACGCTGCAGTCATGATGTGACAACGTGGATGAACATTAACGCTGCAACCATGACGTGACAACGTGGATGAACATTAACGCTGCATCCATGACGTGACAACATGGATGAACATTAACGCTGCAACCATGACGTGACAACGTGGATGAACATTAACGCTGCATCCATGACGTGACAACGTGGATGAACATTAACGCTGCAGTCATGATGTGACAACATGGATAAATATTGACAACATTAACGCTGCAGTCATGACGTGACAACATGGATGAACATGGACAACATTAACGCCTCAACCATGACGTGACAACATGGATGAACATGGACAACATTAACGCCTCAACCATGACGTGACAACATGGATGAACATGGACAACATTAACGCCTCAACCATGACGTGACAACATGAATGAACATTAGCACTGCAGTCGTGACGTGAAAACATGGATGAACATTAACACTGCAATAATGATGTGAAAAAGCAACAACATGGATGAACATTAACACTGCAATCGTGACGTGATAACATGGATGAACATTCATGGTGCAATAATGATGTGAACACATGGAACAAAATTAACACTACAATCATAGTATGAACACATGGATGAAGATTAACACTGCAATCATGAAGTGTGTGTGTGTGTGTGTGTGTGCACGCGCGCGCGCGCACACACACACACACGCGCGCGTATTTACAATGATTTGTTTATCTATATTTGTCATTACATTTTCAATATTTTAGTTTGTTTTATCTTATTTTTCCATAATTTTGTTTTATATAAATTCTTTATCAAAATATTCTATGTTATTTCATTTCCCATTCCTTTTTTTACTTTAATTCATTTATTCATTAATTAATTGGCTTTTCCAAAGTTGTTTATAATATTTAATTTTTACTTTGGGTTACGCTGCTGGTCAGGCATATGCTTAAAAGATGTGGTGTAGCGTATATGGATTTGTTCGCTCTGGCGAGGGGAGGAAGGATCACCCTGCAGGAAGCTGGTGTAAAAAAAAAGAAAAAAAAAAAAAAAAAAAAAAAAAAGAGCAAAAAACAGGGGAGGCGACTCCCGCCATTCAGTCAGACGAGAGAGACTTGAGCACCGAATAATTTGGATCTTCATCATTGTTGACAACTATGATTTTTCTTTATTATTATTTTTTTGTTGTTGATAACTCACTTTGCACAGAACCTATACACACACCACGAAAAAACAGAAGGATGAGAACGAAAATTTCAATGGAATTTGAAAAAAAACAAACAAAAAATATAATAACGAGGAGACAAAATATCAGCACGTAAACACACAATGCATAGAAAATAATGAATATATATGAAAAGGATGAAGAAAATTGCTCATAATATTCAAAGAATGTAAGTATAGGAGAGAGTGAAACAGGAAAGAGGGGCGAAAACACAAACAAACAAAAAAGCACCCACACCACTAGTCATTCGGATGAGACGATAAACCGAGGTCCCGTGTGCAGCATGCACTTAGCGCACGTAAAAGAACCCACGGCAACAAAAGGGTTGTTCCTGGCAAAAGTCTGTAGAAAAATCCACATCGATAGGAAAAACAAATAAAACTGCATGCAGAAAAAAAAAAAGAAAAAAAAAGGTGGCGCTGTAGTGTAGCGACGCGCTCTCCCTGGGGAGAGCAGCCCGAATTTCACACAGAGAAATGTGTTGTGATAAAAAGAAATACACAGACAAATACAAATACAAAAGTGAACAGCACGGGCCGGAGTGGAAGGAAGGAACATGCACCGGGTGTAGCGACTGTCAGTTAGGTCTGACAAAGGTAACCTCCCCTGGCGCCGACCGAGAAGGGATGGAGGCGAAGACCGGACCGGCAGACCCGATGACAGGAGGCGACACTTCACTTCACTTCACTTCACTTCACTTCAGTAGCTCAAGGAGGCGGCACTGCGTTCGGACAAGTCTGCTAAGCAGATGCCAGACCAGCAGCGTAACCCAACGCGCTTCGTCAGGCCTTGAGGGAAAAAACAACACACACACAAACAACCCCCCCCACACACACCCCCCAAAAAAACCCACAAAAAACAACAACAACAACAAACAAACAAAAAACAAAACAAAACACAAAAAACAAAACAAAACAAACAAAAAAACACTGCATAAACAAATAAATGCATACAACATGGATAATGAATGAATAACTAATTAAATAAAGGAATTTTTTTTAAAGAAAGAAAAAGAAAGAAAGTAAGCAAATATATAATGAAATTTAAAAGAAAAACAAAATAAGAAAAATGTAAAGAATATACATTTTTTTAAACAGACCAATATATATATATATATATATATATATATATATATATATATATATATATATATATATATATATGTATATATATATATATATATATATATATATAGAAAACTGAAAATAAACAAATTAATGTAAAAAAAAGAAAGGAAAAAAGAAATACTGGAACGATAATAATCAATAAGTAAACCAATAAGCAAACAAATGTAACTGAACATACAGACACACACAGCACGGTAGGTGGGCTGTAGAGGTGAGGGGCAGCTACAGACACGGTAGGTGGGCTGTAGAGGTGAGGGGCAGCTACAGACACGGTAGGTGGGCTGTCGAGGTGAGGGGCAGCTACAGACACGGTAGGTGGGCTGTCGAGGTGAGGGGCAGCTACAGACACGGTAGGTGGGCTGTCGAGGTGAGGGGCAGCTACAGACACGGTAGGTGGGCTGTAGAGGTGAGGGGCAGCTACAGGCGCCGCGATGCAAGAAGAGGTGTCAAGAAGCCCTGAGAAGTGGGGGCAGGAGGGGAGGGTGGGGGGGGGGGGGGGGGGGGCGAACGGGAGCCAAGCCACACCGAAAAAAAAAGGGGGGGGGGGGGATGTGGCGTGGGCGTACCTACCAACCTCACAGAATTTTTGCTGGAAAAAAAAAGAAACAAAAAAAAGAAAGAAAAAAAAAAAAAGAAAAAACAACAGCAAAAAAACAACATGCAGGTGAGTACATTTCAGTTCTCTGCGATCTACAGTGGTCAGTTAACCCACACAGCCGAATCGAAGAATGAATGAAAGAAGAGAATGAACTACAAGTACGATTATGTGTAATGTCATTCCCTCTCCATGTGTATATTTTTTCTTGTTTTTTTTTTCTTCTCTTTTTTCTTTTTCTTCTCTCATTTCTTATCTTATTCACTAACTTGTTTTTCTTACCTTTTTCTGCTTTCTGTTGTGTGAACAACGTATCTTAAAAATGATGTTTATATTCTTTGTAAATTCTTTAAATATATTAATCTCCACGGCGGCTCAAGGAAAAAGAGAGGGAAAAAAAAGTAGGGAAAAAAGGGGGAAACAATGTATGTCTGCAATGACTGTCGCTTATATGCAGTTGGAAAATGTGTATTTTAACATAATTGCAATTGTGTAGCGTCCACCAGCCGTCAAACGAAACAAATGTATTTAATCACATTCCTGAGCACGATATAAGCTGTTAGCTTGTTGTTGCTCCGCTGTCTATCTGTACATGTGTGACATATTTACTGAATAAAATTTTGTTTAAATCAATGAACTACAGTGTGATTCGAACCACATATCTGTTTGGGAAAAAGAAACAAAGAAACAAAACAAAAAAAACAAAAAAAACCCCCAACAAAACAACAACAACAACAAAAAACCGTGGAATTGAATCCCACCACCACCACAATGTTTGCCATAGTTGTGTTGGAAATCCTTATTAATTTTGCGAATAAAAAACACAATGGTGTGATAAAACCGAAACTTGTCTTTTTCTCACTCTTATTCATTTTAGTATCTATTATTATGACCTCGGAATGTTTGTTCTGTCAAGAGGCCATGCAGGGGGGGGCGGGCGGGGGGGGGGGGGGGGGGGGGTGAGTTTCCCAGGGCACGCGCTGCCGTCAAAGCTCGCGCCAGTCTCGTGTCGGTCACGAGCCTGCGTGACGTCACCATGCAGTAGTGTGGACAATATCACTGAAGGGCATGGGGGCGGGGCTTAGCGGTTGATTGACAAGGTGGACAGCCGTGGGAAATGTGAAGGTATTGATTTCTCATGGAAGAACAATGTGGACAGTGTGTCTGTGAGATAACTGCGCACGCGACTGCCGCTTTAAGAGAATTGGTCCGCGCGTGTGACCTCCTTGAAGTAAATGGATACGTCAAGTCTTCTGTGTGTGTGTGTGTGTGTGTGTGTGTGTGTGTGTGTGTGTGTGTGTGCTTTAATCGAAGCTCGGTTACCAAACCTATTTATTGGCCGGTGTTTGATTTGCGAATTTGTTGTTTTGGTTATGTTCTATTTTGTGTTTCAGTGTTCTTCTAAATTTCGCTGGTAGCTTCTAAATTTGACCATGTTTCTCCTCTCCTTCAGTCTCTCCACTGGTTGCCTGTTTCTGATCGAA
>NC_134902.1:39218239-39268239 GCF_041734735.1 Babylonia areolata
ATAGAGTACAGGACAACATTCCCTGAAAACCCTCTGTACATAGAGTACAGGACAACATTCCCTGAAAACCCTCTTTCTCTACATAGAGTACTGGACAACATTCCCTGAAAACCCTCTGTACATAGAGTACAGGACAACATTCCCTGAAAACCCTCTGTTCACAGAGTACAGGACAACCCTCCCTGAAAACCCTCTTTCTCTACATAGAGTACTGGACAACATTCCCTGAAAATCCTCTTTCTCTACATAGAGTACTGGACAACATTCCCTGAAAACCCTCTGTACATAGAGTACTGGACAACATTCCCTGAAAACCCTCTTTCTCTACATAGAGTACAGGACAACATTCCCTGAAAACGCCCTTTCTCTACATAGAGTACAGGACAACACTCCCTGATAACCCTCTGTACATAGAGTACAGGACAACATTCCCTGAAAACCCTCTGTACACAGAGTACAGGACAACATTCCCTGAAAACTCTCTGTTCGTAGAGTACTGGACGACATTTCCTGAAAACCCTCTGTTCATAGAGTACTGGACAACATTCCCTGAAAACCCTCTTTCTCTACATAGAGTACAGGACAACATTCCCTGAAAACCCTCTGTACATAGAGTACAGGACAACATTCCCTGAAAACCCTCTTTCTCTACATAGAGTACAGGACAGCATTCCCTGAAAGCCCTCTTTCTCTACATAAAGTACTGGACAACATTCCCTGAAAACCCTCTCTTCACAGAGTAGAGGACAACATTCCCTGAAAACCCTCTGTTCACAGAGTACAGGACAACATTCCCTGAAATCCCTCTGTTCATAGAGTACAGGACAACATTCCCTGAAAACCCTCTGTTTATAGAGTACAGGACAACATTCCCTGAAAACCCTCTGTTCATAGAGTACAGGACAACCATCCTTGAAAACCCTCTGTTCATAGAGTACAGGACAACATTCCCTGAAAACCATCTGTACATAGAGGAGAGGTTAACACTCCCTGAAAACCCTCTTTCTCTACGTAGAGTACTGGACAACATTCCCTGAAAACCCTCTTTCTCTACATAGAGTAATGGACAACATTCCCTGAAAACCCTCTGTTCACAGAGTACAGGACAACATTCCCTGAAAACCCTCTGTTCACAGAGTACAGGACAACATTCCCTGAAAACCCTCTGTACATAGAGTACAGGACAACATTCCCTGAAAACCCTCTGTTCACAGAGTACAGGACAACATTCCCTGAAAACCCTCTTTCTCTACATAGAGTACTGGACAACATTCCCTGAAAACGCCCTTTCTCTACACAGACTACTGGACAACATTCCCTGAAAACCCTCTGTACACAGAGTACAGGACAACATTCCCTGAAAAACCTCTGTTCATAGAGTACAGGATAACATTCCTTGAAAACCCTCTGTTCATAGAGTACAGGACAACATTCCCTGAAAACCCTCTGTTCATAGAGTACAGGACAACATTCCCTGAAAACCCTCTGTTCATAGAGTACAGGACAACATTCCTTGAAAACCCTCTGTTCATAGAGTACAGGACAACATACCCTGGAAACCCTCTGTTCATAGAGTACAGGATAACATTCCCTGAAAACCCTCTGTACATAGAGTACAGGACAACACTCCCTGAAAATCCCCTTTCTCTACATAGAGTACAGGACAACACTCCCTGAAAACCCCTTTTCTCTACATAGAGTACTGGACAACATTCCCTGAAAACCCTCTGTACATAGAGTATAGGACAACACTCCCTGAAAACCCTCTTTCTCTACATAGAGTACAGGACAACATTTCCTGAAAACCCTCTTTCTCTACATAGAGTACAGGACAACATTCCCTGAAAACCCTCTGTACATAGAGTACTGGACAACATTCCCTGAAATCCCTCTGTACATAGAGTACTGGACAACATTCCCTGAAAACCCTCTATCTCTACATAGAGTAATGGACAACATTCCCTGAAAACCCTCTGTTCACAGAGTACAGGACAACATTCCCTGAAAACCCTCTGTTCACAGAGTACAGGACAACATTCCCTGAAAACCCTCTGTACATAGCGTACAGGACAACATTCCCTGAAAACCCTCTGTACATAGAGTACAGGACAACATTCGCTGAAAATCCTCTTTCTCTACATAGAGTACTGGACAACATTCCCCGAAAACCCTGTGTACATAGAGTACTGGACAACATTCCCTGAAAACCCTCTTTCTCTACATAGAGTACAGGACAACATTCCCTGAAAACGCCCTTTCTCTACATAGAGTACAGGACAACACTCCCTGAAAACCCTCTGTACATAGAGTACAGGACAACATTCCCTGAAAACCCTCTGTTCACAGAGTACAGGACAACACTCCCTGAAAACCCTCTTTCTCTACATAGAGTACTGGACAACATTCCCTGAAAACCCTCTGTACATAGAGTACAGGACAACATTCCCTGAAAACCCTGTGTTCACAGAGTACAGGACAACACTCCCTGAGAACCCTCTTTCTCTACATAGAGTACTGGACAACATTCCCTGAAAATCCTCTTTCTCTACATAGAGTACTGGACAACATTCCCTGAAAACCCTCTGTACATAGAGTACTGGACAACATTCCCTGAAAACCCTCTTTCTCTACATAGAGTACAGGACAACATTCCCTGAAAACGCCCTTTCTCTACATAGAGTACAGGACAACACTCCCTGATAACCCTCTGTACATAGAGTACAGGACAACATTCCCTGAAAACCCTCTGTACACAGAGTACAGGACAACATTCCCTGAAAACTCTCTGTTCGTAGAGTACTGGACGACATTTCCTGAAAACCCTCTGTTCATAGAGTACTGGACGACATTTCCTGAAAACTCTCTGTTCATAGAGTGCTGGACGACACTCCCTGAAAACCCTCTGTTCATAGAGTACAGGACAACATTCCCTGAAAACCCTCTGTACATAGAGTACAGGACAACACTCCCTGAAAACCGTCTTTCTCTACATAGAGTACAGGACAACATTCCCCGAAAACCCTCTGTACATAGAGTACAGGACAACACTCCCTGAAAACCCTCTTTCTCTACATAGAGTACAGGACAACATTCCCTGAAAACCCTCTTTCTCTACATAGAGTACTGGACAACATTCCCTGAAAACCCTCTGTTCATAGAGTACAGGAGAACATTCCCTGAAAACCCTCTGTTCACAGAGTACAGGACAACATTCCCTGAAAACCCTCTGTTGATAGAGTACAGGACAACACTCCCTGAAAACCCTCTTTCTCTACATAAAGTACTGGACAACATTCCCTGAAAACCCGCTGTTCATAGAGTACAGGACAACATTCCCTGAAAACCCTCTGTTCACAGAGTACAGGACAACATTCCCTGAAAACCCTCTTTCTCTACATAGAGTACAGGACAACATTCCCTGAAAACCCTCTGTACATAGAGTACAGGACAACATTCCCTGAAAACCCTCTTTCTCTACATAGAGTACAGGACAGCATTCCCTGAAAGCCCTCTTTCTCTACATAAAGTACTGGACAACATTCCCTGAAAACCCTCTCTTCACAGAGTAGAGGACAACATTCCCTGAAAACCCTCTGTTCACAGAGTACAGGACAACATTCCCTGAAATCCCTCTGTTCATAGAGTACAGGACAACATTCCCTGAAAAACCTCTGTTCATAGAGTACAGGACAACATTCCCTGAAAACCCTCTGTTCATAGAGTACAGGACAACATTCCTTGAAAACCCTCTGTTCATAGAGTACAGGACAACATTCCCTGAAAACCATCTGTACATAGAGTACAGGTTAACACTCCCTGAAAACCCTCTTTCTCTACATAGAGTACTGGACAACATTCCCTGAAAACCCTCTTTCTCTACATAGAGTAATGGACAACATTCCCTGAAAACCCTCTATTCACAGAGTACAGGACAACATTCCCTGAAAACCCTCTGTTCACAGAGTACAGGACAACATTCCCTGAAATCCCTCTGTACATAGAGTACAGGACAACATTCCCTGAAAACCCTCTGTTCACAGAGTACAGGACAACATTCCCTGAAAACCCTCTGTTCACAGAGTACAGGACAACATTCCCTGAAAACCCTCTTTCTCTACATAGAGTACTGGACAACATTCCCTGAAAACGCCCTTTCTCTACACAGAGTACTGGACAACATTCCCTGAAAACCCTTTGTTCATAGAGTACAGGACAACACTCCCTGAAAACCCTCTTTCTCTACATAGAGTACTGGACAACATTCCCTGAAAACGCTCTGTTCATAGAGTATAGGACAATATTCCCTGAAAACCCTCTGTACATAGAGTACAGGACAACACTCCCTGAAAACCCTCTTTCTCTATATATAGCAAGGACAACATTCCCTGAAAACCCTCTTTCTCTACATAGAGTACAGGACAACATTCCCTGAAAACCCTCTTTCTCTACGTAGAGTACTGGACAACATTCCCTGAAAACCCTCTGTACGTAGAGTACTGGACAACATTCCCTGAAAACCCTCTGTTCATAGGGTACTGGACAACATTCCCTGAAAATCCTCTTTCTCTACATAGAGTACTGGACAACATTCCCTGAAAACCCTGTGTAGATAGAGTACTGGACAACATTCCCTGAACACCCTCTTTCTCTACATAGAGTATAGGACAACATTCCCTGAAAACGCCCTTTCTCTACATAGAGTACAGGACAACACTCCCTGATAACCCTCTGTTCACAGAGTACAGGACAACATTCCCGGAAAACCCTCTGTACATAGAGTACTGGACAACATTCCCTGAAAACCCTCTTTCTCTACATAGAGTACTGGACAACATTCCCTGAAAACCCTCTTTCTCTACATAGAGTACTGGACAACATTCCCTGAAAACCCTCTGTACATAGAGTACTGGACAACATTCCCTGAAAACCCTCTGTACATAGAGTACTGGACAACATTCCCTGAAAACCCTCTGTACACAGAGTACTGGACAACATTCCCTGAAAACTCTCTGTTCGTAGAGTACAGGACAACACTCCCTGAAAACCCTCTTTCTCTACATAGAGTACAGGACAACATTCCCTGAAAACCCTCTTTCTCTACATAGAGTACTGGACAACATTCCCTGAAAACCCTCTGTACATAGAGTACAGGACAATATTCCCTGAAAACCCTCTGTTCACAGAGTACAGGACAACATTCCCTGAAAACCCTCTGTTCATAGAGTAGAGGACAACATGGCCTGGTCTTATTTGCCCTAAGAGGCTAAATGGTTGGGATACTGTGTCATGAACTGTGTTTTGTGGGTTTGCCTTCAGGTTTTGTGTGCTTTGTTTTCTTCTTGTTGTTGTTTTTGTTTGTTTGTTTTTTGTTGTTTTTTTAGGGGGTGGGAGGTTGTAGATGTGACAGTTTTGTGTTGACGCGATTGAGCATGTGTATGGTTCGACAGTCCTGATATGGGCCTGCATGGTCGGCTGGATTATAAGCAACAAGAAAAAGAACAAGGTCTGTTCAGTTCCTTTGTTTTGCCTCTTGTTCTCCGTCATTCAACAGTCAGAGCGAGGGGCTTTTGTAAATAGTTGGGTTTTTTTTTTAATTCACATTTACATATGTTTGCTTATTTGTTTCCGTTGTTGTTGCTGTTGTTGCTGTTGTTGTCATCCTCTTTTCTGCATGTGTGTGCATGTTATTCCTTTTTTTAAATGTGATGATGTTCAAAGTTATCTGAATGTCTCTGGGAAATAATTATGAAAGAAATGTACGTCTTTTTTTTGTCTATTTTTTTTGTCTTCTTTTTTTTTCGAGAAGCACAAGAAGCCCATTCCTGGCTTTATTTCTTTTGATAACCGTTCACAGCTTGACTGATTGGCCTTTATTTATTTTTATTTTATTTTTTTTTTATATAGGATGTTTATGTTGGTTTCAAATGAAAATAAAATGTTTGTGTACTCCGCAGTGCAACGCCATGTAGAAATATTAAAAGTGTTAATGAGAAATATAACAAATGTGTGTATTCGTGTGTGCATGCGTGCGTGCGAGAGATTGTGTGTGTGTGTGCCGCGCGCGTTGTACTTAAGTGCGTGAGAAAGTGTGTGTACTGTGTGGATTTATGCGCGCGTGGGGCTGTGTGTGTAAAGTGCTTCTTGTTGATGAAAAGAAGCAAAACTTCAATTCAGTCTAAACAACGATCATGCAAGTTCTCTGTCTTCTGCAGGCAATGTATTTCAGGGATGTGGCACGTTCACTGAAGCCCGCTTATCAAGCTTCGACAACTTCAAAGACTTTAAAAAAATATATATATAATCACTTTCTGTCCTACTAGCTGACAAACGATCGTCGATGAATTTTCAAATTTTTCAATCGATACAAAAAGTTTACTTTTACATCAGCTACAAGTTACATACACACCCACACTTTCTGTCACTAACACGATCAGTGCAACATCGTCAGAAAGCTGAAATGAAAGAGAGGGAGAGAGGGAGAGGAAGAGAGAGGGAGGGAGAGGAAGAGAGAGAGAGGGGAGAGAGAGAGGGAGGGAGAGAGACAGAGAGAGAACAACTACACCGTACCCCAAAGTGCCATGCTCTGTTACATCTTTCTCTCACTAGATCTTTCGTTGAACATCCCTTCTTTTTCACGATGGTAACCCGAGAATAAAGAATTCAATTGTTACTTTCTGTAACCTCCAAAACGATATCCCTCAGGTTGACTTTATTGTCACGCAGTGCTATGCCCTCGTCCTTCACTGACGGCAAATTCTCCGGCCATTAAAAAAACAACAAACAAACAACAACAACAACAAAACAACCCATTTCTATCGCTGGAACACCGGGAACACAGTAAGTGGTAGTTCTCGCTTGCACACAGACACTAACAACCCCTGTGACATGTTTATTAATGTCTATGTCTTACACACAGACACTAACAACCCCTGTGACATGTTTATCAGTGTCTGTGTCTTACACACAGCATAGTCCAACGCCGCGCTTAGTCGAGGCCTTGAGAGCATGCTTATATATTATTTGTATAGGTACCAGACTGGATTTTTGTCTGCAGAATTTTGCCAGAGGACAACACTCTCGTTGCCATGGGTTCTTTTTCAGTGTGCCAACTTGACTGAGTGGGTGCTGCACACGGGACCTCGGTTTATCGTCTCATCCGAAAGACTAGACGCTCAGTTTGATTTTCCAGTCAAACTTTCGAGAAAGGGCGAGATGGAGCCACGGAATTCAGTTCGAACCCACACCCTCACGGACTCTCTCTCCGCTATATTGGCAGCTGAGCGTCTTGGCCATTCTGCCACCTTTGTCCACTGAGCAGGCATAATGTAATTGAAATGTATTGCATTTCAGTGCCGGGCTGTGCTGGATTGTATCACGTATTGTATTAGTGTATTGTGTAAAATTTTGTCACAAATAGTTTCTGTGTGTGAAATTCGGGCTGCTCTCCATGGGGAGAGAGCGTCGCCACAGTGCAGCAGTGCCCGTCACACCTCAGTGACCTTTTTTCTTCTTCCATTTTCCCTTTTCCAGTTCTCAGTCAAGTCTGCAATTCCACTGAGAGGTGATTTGTTCAGTTTTAGCTCCAAAGTGGATTTTTCAACCGGCAGAACTTTTTGCCAGGACGAACGCTTTTGTCAGTTGCCATGGGTTCTTTTACTACGCGCACAAAGTGCATGCTGCACACAGGCCCTCAGTTTATCATCATCATCTCATCACTACAGTACTGATGGAGTCTGAATGGCTGACTACTGAGCACCCAGGCCAGCCACAGTTATCATGACTTAAGGTCCGGTGGGAACTGAAGGCTCGGAAAAGTAAACTTGAAGTCCAAGTCCGTACACAGATACACCACTGATGAATAATCACAGGGACTGGAACTGCTGATCTAAAAATAGATCAGAAGACTGGAACCCGTAGATACACACTTATATGGTTCGAGTAGATGGAACGTGAAGCTGCTTCAGTCAAATTCAGTCACTGAAACCAGCCAGGCAGTGAGTCCAGTTCCTGGAGTAAACAATGAACCACTAAACAAGTCATCATTCAGTTTGTCATGTTGCAACACAGTACAGTACATCTTTACTAGTTTATCCGATTGGAAATCACACTGTGCATTCACATGTTCACCGTGTTCAGCCGGAAATCCGGGTCAGTGAATTTCAAGTCCGGCATGTTGACTGATCAAGTTTTGCTCAGCAACTGTGTGTGTTCAGTTCGTCATGTGAACAAACTCTTCAGGGTTGGGTTGAGACATTAATTTTATAATGTTCAAGGTTGAAAGGCCCAGGCTCCCATTCATATCCCCAGTGTTTTGGGTTCAGCGGCATACTGGACGGCGCACGGGCGGGCAAAATTCTCTGTAGCGACCGGGTCAAAACAAAAGTTTTAAAGGCCCGGGTAAACCGAAGTAAGGTACCCGGCATTTACACCTGCGGAGAGGTGTCGGTTAGGATAAGGATCGGAATAAAGTGTGTGTCTGTCCCAAGGACACAACACCAAGCCCGACAAAACGGGGCCTCGAATCCTGAACACTGACTGGATCTCTGAGGAGTTCAACTTGAACTTCGCTACAACCGGAGAGAAGAAAAGAGAGATAAACCACTCGCGGCAGGCCCCTTCTTACTGTCTATAACAGTGCTGAAGCCGTTTTGGGGCACACACGCAGTGCGGAAGGGTGGGGGGTAAATCACCCTCTCCTTCCCCACCTGAAGGAAACTGGTCGGTTCTGACGGTTCAGCTGCAGTAAAGCGAAAGTTAAGTTATGCCTGGAATTTCCCACGTGTAGTAAGATTCGCTGTATACAATGAAAACCGATTCATTTTTGCTTGGTTTTTAGCACGTTTGCATCTGCTTGAATGTAGATAATATAAAAAGAAAATAAAGCAGCTCCCCCCACCACCAACTCTCTCCCCCCAGTTTAACGACTTCTCTTTTACGAAGTCCTTTAAGTAATTTCCTGTAACTGTATTTAGAGGTGTTTTTTTTGTTTGTTTGTTTGTTTGTTTGTTTGTTTTGTTTTTCTTTCAAATTTCACCCACATTTTTACCCTCATTTGCCCAGTTTCCCCAAACCCTCCATTCATCCACATCTCCCACCCCTTCTAACCGATAATACTCAGATGTATTCATAAATACTTTTACAAAATGTCTTCAATCACCGATATGTGTGACGGGACATTAAACAAAAAATTCCTTCCTTCCCCCCCCCCCCCCCCCCCCCCCCCAGCGCAATGTTGCACATGAGAGAGACAGTTATAAATTATTGAACTGCGTTTTCGTAACGCTACTTTTTCTTCACACTTTCTGGTTTACATCACCATTTCTTCTGTCCTGGGGAGGGATGAAGCAGAAACTTTCGCTGAGTCAGAGCAGGTAACTTTTGGTTGTGACAAGCTGGATCCTGAAGGGCAGTTAAAGGGCTGTAATGGGGTGGATGTTGCTACTGGCAGTGACAACCCTTGCGATGGTAATACAGATGGAGTTACCAAGGTCCCTTCAAAGGCAGAAACTGTCGTTGGCACTGTTGTATCAAAGGCCAAATCATGCTGATCCATGGGTGATGCTGATGCTGCGATGACGGATGCTGAAAACAGTAAGAACATTTGAGGTCAGGTTCATGCAATACAAGACATCCCCCATAAACACACACTCTCTCTCTCTGTGTCTTTCTCGTGTGTTTGTATGTGTATGTGAGTGTGGGAGGGAGAGGGGGGTTGGGGTGCGTGCGAAAAAAGTGTTAATTAATGATTTCACGATACCTGTTTCCTTTGGTTCCTTTCTTGCTTTCTTTGGTGGAGTTGCCTTGTTTCGCGATGGCAAACGTCTTTTTAATGTGACTTGCTGTGGGCAGTTGGGAACATTGAAGAGGGTGGGTACGGCTTTCCAGTTATGGCCAAGTTCCTTTTTTTCAGCATTCTTAAACTGACTGTCTTCAAAGTGATCAGAACACAGAAAACAGTTTCTTTGCAAGTAGTCTGCTGTTTTCCTAAGCAGATCTTCTCGTCGGCAGTTTTGCACCCACAGTCGATTTCTGCACAAATAAGTTTAAATTTCAATTTAATTCTCTCTCTCTCTCTCTCTCTCTCTCTCTCTCACACACACACACACACACACACACACACACACACACACACACACAACAAACAGTATCTATCTATCTATCTATCTATAATTACGAGCCCTCCACCCCACCCCCAAACCCCTCCTGCAGTCACGGACCCAATACACTTCCACTTACAAATTTAGAGATCGAGCACCCCAGAATTCCCCTTCAGGAGTATGCCACCCTCCTTGTTCTGAAAACTAGTCACACGTTGTTTTGAAAACAAAATCGCTAATTTCTGCTTGTCTAAAGTCCAGGATCTTTGCAGTCTGATAATATATGATTTACTGACAGTGGAGAGGCAACAAGAAACCAAAACCGAAAGTAGAAATACCGTTGGCCTGTGTGCACACATGCACTACAAATCCCTTCTCAAAAATCAATCCTATTAACACCTTAAGTTACCTTTCTGGATCCTTGGGGAAGCAAAACATTCTCCATCCTTTTTTCCGGGAATGGCTGCAGTTAGGGGCTGCACACCAGGCGCTGTTGTCTTTTTTTCTTTTTGTCCATTGTTGACGACATTGCTTCTTCTCTCCGCTGTGACTCGATGCCGCGCTTTCCTTTAGTTTGGGCGGGGCAAAGGCAGCTCATGAATAATGAATGCGTGTCGCGGCGCAGGCTGCCTGGCTTCAGCAATTTCTGCAAGTGGTTTATCTCTCTTTTCTAATATCCGCTACAACCAAGGCGCCTGCAGATATTTTACGTGACTGATGAAAGGGTCGATGCATACCAGTGTTCTCTGAGTCTGAATGTGACACTGATTTCTGATTTCTGCGCTGCGATGGCCAACAAAGAATAGTGCAACGGACATTCACATGTCAGTAGAGAGAGAGAGAGAGAGAGAGAGAGAGAGAGAGAGAGAGGTATTTGCAACTCCGCAGTGAGGAATGTGCTCCGGGCAGTCATCCACACCGGGCCACTGTGCTTTGACACCCGTTTGACATGGGTACAGGTCCACAACCCGATCCTGAGAACGAGAGAGACACTTGTTCTCAGCGGCCCAGTGCTGAACCAGGACATCTTGGAGAACAATTCGAGAAAAACTGTCAGTTGGAGCAGAATATAAAGTTTTCTTCAACATAATTATAGTTAAATTAAATTATAGTAAGTGAACTTATATATAGTTAAGTAAATATAGATGAGGATAATTTCAGCTTGATACAAAAATAAATAAATTCAAAGACTAGTCAAGCCATGCGCTCCCATTATCCGTTGCGACGATAACCTGCAAGATTCCTGCAGCGTATCGTTCCAGATTCCAGATTCAGCCCGATCCAAGTTTTTTGTACATTCACGCGCGTCTCAGTAAATGGTGGACGCTTAAAAAATGGCAGGTAGAACACCGACCCGAACCACTTCTTGGCAAGATAAGCTGCCGCCCAGCCCTTTAGGAGCAACTCCTCGACCTCATCTGAGACAGGTGTATCCGAAACCACCCGAGGGCACATATTTGTCAGAATTTGAACTTAGTGAGTGGCATGTAGATTTAGTTTAATTAGTAAAAATTTGGTCTGGGACATGGTGTGCTGCAAAGCAGCAACAGGAATGGAACACACCCACGAACACCTTTGCACACCTTTAGATGTTTCGTTGCATTGAAACATTTAAATTATCGCACATCGCGTGCGTTGTGCGTGTGTGTTTGTGTGTGTGTGACTTGATTAGTCGTAACTGAATCTGAATGGTCACCTCACATACTAAATTTTACTGGCAACTTGGACTTTTCCGTTTTCGTCGACGGCGCACAGCCTGTGTAAAACCAGTGACGAAGAACTAGAAGCATGGGGACTAACTACCATATCACATAAACATTTGCATTCATACAAGAGTTATTTTGTGTCTAGCTGAAACAAGTGTTGTTTGTTTTGCAAGTATTCCATAAAAAAAAAAAAAAAACTTGCGAAAGGCCACCAATGTTTTTGACGGCAAACGTCTGACCCAAGCAATCATTAAGATTTAATCTTCAACTTGTGAATAATTACAAATGGAGCTACCCTGTGCAATGTTTCCATGCAGTTTATCAGTGGAAAATTTTCCTGCTGAGATGATACCTCGCCCACTGATACTTTGATTATGAATATTTACCCCCCCTCCCAAGTGATAATGAAATATAACATTTATCATTTATTACAGTACACTTGTTAAGTTGTTAACTCTTTGCTGCCTTCTTCAGTTTCCACTTTCTTTATTCTATTTACAGATGCTGCACCTATCCCCACTTTCCCATTCTAGTTCTTTGTACAAGTTTTACACATGTGTTTGGCTGCATGCATATCAGGGCTGTTTGTTCTTCTAATTTATGCATGAAAGAAATGTTGATTTGAATATGATATGATGAATAAAGAACACCACCGAAACCACAGTATGCAAACAAAATGACCTGAAAGAGAAATCTTCAGATGAGACGTTGAAAGCCTCACAATTACGTCAAATAATTTTCTCTCTCTCTCTCTTTCTTTCTCTCTCTGTCTCTCTCATAAATATATATATATATATATATATATATTTGTATTTCTTTTTATCACAGCAGATTTCTCTGTGTGAAATTCGGGCTGCGCGTCACTATACTACAGCGCCACCCAATTTTTTTTTTTTGTATTTTTTCCTGCGTGCAGTTTTATTTGTTTTTCCTATCGAAGTGGATTTTTCTACAGAATTTTGCCAGGAACAACCCTTTTGTTGCCATGGGTTCTTTTACGTGCGCTAAGTGCATGCTGCACACGGGACCTCGGTTTATATATATATATATTATATATATATATATTTATATATATATATGTCGATCTATGTACATATATATTTGTATGTAAAATGAATTATTCAGGTATTGTGATGTACATCACTACATGTATGATATATGTGGTGAATGTTGTGATGTGTATGGTGATTTTTTAGTCTAATATAATCATCTTAGATGAACCGACTATAAATGAATAAAGGACATGGTGATTTTTGTGTGTCTGAAGATACATGGATGTCACTGCTAGGTTATGGATGTAAGCTTTCATTTTCGTGTTCAGAATGCATGTTTTACTTGTCAGATTTTACATTGTACTGGGCAGCTGAACATGGTTTGCATGGAAAGGTGCCGTATGAATTATTGTTTAACTGAATTGAGTGGTAATTCAATGCAGAGGGTGATCTACCACATGAATTCTTCTCTGTGCGTGCCTACATGAACACATGCTGTTATGTCACTGTGCATACATTGCACCGATGTTCCAAATGATGTTTTTGTAGTGTGAATAGTTTTACTCTGAGAGTGTGATCTCTTGTGGAATTATAAACTTTGCATAAATTATTAAATAATATATGTAGGTAACATTAGTTTTTTTTCTTTCTCCTATTCTAGTGTATGGATTATATTTGTGTAGTATTCTATGGACTGGTGGAGGGAGTGTGTGCATGTGTAAAAATGAAGACATCTATAGATTTGCTGCATGAATAAAGAAACTCACACTGAGGTCAGTGTTATTGATGTTATGATCACTTAGTTAAACTGTTATTGCCTTCCACTCAGCTAAAACATTAAACTGTGTCTGAACTCTTCTCTATTTCAGTACTTGTAGTTGTATGAGAAATAAAATATAGTACTTTGGTACGAGTTGGTATGCAGTCAGAATTGGGAAGGGAAAGAATCATCATGAAAAGTGTGCAGTCTTATAAGAGATTTTTTTCTTAATCCTTTAAATAGGTTAAAAGTATGTGTATTAAAAAAGAAAGAAAAAAGACTTCCTAGAAATCATGTTGTTTGATCTAAGGCCAAGCCAACTGCTGCTGACCCATTTCAGGGCAAGGGAACTGATGATTGTGTGTGTGTGTGTGTGTGTAGTACAACTAGAAAACTTTGGTTTCACACATATAACATAAAAATGTTCATTTGTTGCTTTGCACAGTGATTTGATTTCATTTATACAGCTGCGCAGTCATTATGTGATACACAATTCACATGTGATTAGTCATAAGTGTGAAAGATATTAATTGATTGTTTAATGATTGACAGCTGTTGAAAATTAAGAAAATAATACTGGTAAGCTGCAGCATGCAGTATATGACTAGCTAATAAGATAATGAAAATACCTTTGTATTGGTTACTGTTTGTCTCATGTCTAGTGTGCAAAAAAATACAAGACAAGAGGTTACAAACTTAGTTTTAAGAAAATGTACCACAATGAATGAATGAATAAATAAATGATAAATAGAGTAACAGTTAACAGGTTTTGAAAGCAAATTCTCACATCAGACTCAAAGAAAGGTTGTGCGCAGAGAATTGTACAGCATTCTTCAGTCAGAGCACTCTGCATTACCATTGATAAGATACTTTTTTTTTTAATTTGAAAAAAAGAACAACACCGGATGAGTGATATTGATAATAATCAACAGAACTGTCTAAAAAGATGATATTGTAACTGAGAGAAATGATGAGTAGATTTATTTTTAGTCAGTGTTTTTTCTTTTTCTTTTCTTTTTTGTAAGGTGGCAATTATTTATGAATCAATAAACTATAAAGTAAAATTAAGTGCTGTTACTGATATGACAGTGCACCTTTTTGGATGAGGGTTATTTTGAGTGTTCATCCCTGTGATGTAGTGTGTACTGAGTTTTTCTTTACACAGTGACTTCACTATGGTGCTTGGTTCATATGGTTTGAAAAGTTTGGGTTTTTTTTTCCCCTAAATTTGTAAAAGTTGTCTTTTGTATAATTGTGTGTGCGTGCATATTTGTATGCTGTGTGAGTGACTGTTTTGTGGAGGTGTACATAGGCTTGCTGAGCTTGGCCAATTTTTGTTCTTGTTTTTTCCCAGTCATTTTCCTTCTGCACATGTATCTTTCATTTTATCATAATTTTTATATTTTAGTGTATATATTTGTTTATTTTGTTTTACTTTATTTCATTTCAGTTTATGTTAATGTTATGCAAATGTTAGGCATCTGCTTTTTTTTTTTCCACAGCAGATGTGTAGCTTATGTTGATCAGTTTGTACACTTTGACAACGCTTTGAAACTGAAATTGCCAGCATTTTAGGTACAGTATGAAATGTCAGAACAGTCAAAAGAACACAGCACCTGCTTTTCTTACCCTGCAGACTGAAATAGGCATAGATAAAGGGAGATAATTATGTTTACCAGTTATCAGTCACTGTCGGTCCAGCTGATGTGCTTCCTGCACTGTGACACAGTAAAAGTAGGAGGAATGTGGCTGAGTGGTTAAGACACTTATCTGCCAATACAGAGTCCATTAGGGTCTGGGTTCAAATCCTGTTCTCACCCTTTCTCCCAAGTTTGACTGGAAAATCACGCTGATCATCTGGTCATTTGGATGAGACGATAAACGGTGGTCCCGTGTGCAGCACACACTTGGCACACTGAGAAAGAACCTTTGGTAACAAGAGAGTTGTCCTTTGGCAAAATTCAGTAGGAGAAATCCATTCTGACAGGGTACATAAGTATCCATGCACTCAAGGTCTGACTAAGCATGTTGAGTTATACTGCTGGTCAGGCATCTGCCCAGCAGATGGGGTGTAGCGCATATGGATTTGTATGAACACAGTGATGCGTCCTTGAGAAACTGAAACTGAAAGAATTGTGCAACTGAAGAGTCCTGGATGCACGCACACACACACACACACACACACACACACACACACACACACACACACACACACACACACAAAATCTGTTGTAAGGATCAGTTGGTACCAATATAAGTGCCACACTGCCAATGCTTTGGTATGGCACCATGGCAGAAATCGGTTGTTGACTTCTGATCAGTGTTTACCAGTGATAGTATGAGGGCCTGTTTCGGCATGGTGTTGGGTGTGTCCTCGAGAAAGGCACTACAATTTTCTTCCTCACTCCACCCAGGTGTGAAATGGTACCTGACACCAGTTGGGGAAGGCTTAATTCACTCGGGACGACAAGTTTTCTCCCTTGCTTTTCCCCACAGACGGCCCATTTGTAAGGGTTAGGAAAAAAATTACAAAAAATACAAAATACTGTGTAAGAAAATGAAACTTTCAGAACTGGTTTATTACGTGTTGAGCTATTACATGTAAAAAAAAAAAAAAATCAAATTCCTCATCTTATTTTTACAGTTTTGCCATATGTAGAAAATACTGCCAATTTTTCACCCCGAATCACCATACCCATGCTCGCTTTCTGCATTAAATTCGCTTTCTTCTTCATCATCATCCACCTCTTCAATGTTCGACCCTTCAGTTTGTAGCATTTCAAGTACTTCGGCAACCCTGAAACATTGCCGTCACTGCCTTGTTCGCTTCACAACATTCCGAGAAGAGGCCGCTTTGCTAACAGGCTGGCACGCGAGCAGACAACCGGTCAGTGACTTTGTCAGCGTGTGTGCGAAACAGGCCACACATCCCATATTAACCAATCATACTGTTCGATTGTGGAGTGACCCAGAATAGCGCACTCTGCTTGGCTAATCACAAAATCACGTGTACAGCGCATGATGGAATTTTACTTTCGGAGAATGCTATTCCATTCCTTCGTCCGAAACCGAATACGTTTTGTGTAGGAATGCGTGAGCATTCCTTCGTCCGGAAAGAGTTAATGGTGGGATGAGTGTACTGGGCCTCTGATTCCTATGCCAAGCCCCTACACACAATGAAATATATGAATTCACTGCCCCGATGGCTGTAAGAGGCTGTGGGACCTTTAACCATGGTCCTCAGGGCCAGTGCTTTGACATGGCTGTTTATGTATTTATGATAGTCGTGTCCAACTAGAACCATCAGAATAGCAGAACGGGAAGCAGCAACTCCTGTCATACCTGGGCTTGAATTTGATTATTGGTGGAGAGTATCTTGTCCAAGTTACATGCCCACTCTCCCAGCCAAGAGGACTTTAAGTCAGTGTTGGGATGGTCCCCAGAGGCCAGCAAGCCCCCAAGGCTGCAGCACTAAGATTGAAAGCCTGTGCAGTTTTACCTGCTAATTTGAGAGTCGCAGTCCTTCACAAATGACTAAGCAGTGGAGAAACCATTGATCATAATTATAGTTCTCTCGTCATTGTGAATCCAAATGTAGGCTCTGATATAAGCTGTGTGTTGATGACGTGATGTATGCATGTACTTGCAGACAGAAGTACGCAGAGCGGTACCTCCTCCACCACCACCAAGACCAGCTACACCCTCCTACGCTCACAGCACAACAGCCTGGACAAGGTGGACAGTGTGGATTACACGCCCCTCCCCCCTGTGGATTACCCCCCTTCCCCGGCTGAGGAGGCTGGCGGCAGCTGCACCAAGTCAGTCGTGGTGCTGGCCCTGGTTTTCTTCCTCTCGCTGGTTGCCCTGGGGGTGGTGTTCATACGCCTGGGCCCCACGACGCAGAAGTGAGAGACGAGCCCGCCAATACCAGGTGTGGATTTGATTTCTTCTCTGCCCCTTGAGGGGTGCCGGTTATTGTGTTTTGTTGTTTTGTATTGTGGTGCACTGTTGTACGTGAGCCAGTGTTTGCTGTGATGTGAAGGCCAGTTAGCATGGCTTGTTTTCTGATTTTAGCTGGGTGATAGATTGGTTGTACTTGTAGATTTGGCCACCTCTTGTTTGCGCATTTGCTTGTTACTGCGTGACAGTATTGTAGATTGTGTTTCTTTCACTATTGTGGGTTTTGTACTTATTTGTAGTATTGTACTGTACCGATACGTAGACGAGCTAATGCCCTGTGCCACACACTTACTGTTATGAGCTATTGGCGTTGTTTGTGTTCATACATATGGATGGTTAGTGCTTGTTTGGTATACAAAATTAAGTGTTAAACTTTCAGAATACCATTATTTTTATCATTAATGCTTTGCATACATGTATGTTGTGTAGAGCTCTGTATGTGTATGTGTTGGCATACTTGTGTTTTGCATCATGCATGTGAAGGTGATTGCAAGTTGACTGAACATGGCCTATTTTTATTCTTATTTTACCAGTTATGTCAATTCATTTGTTTTCTGCATATCTTTCATTTTGACTACATTTGAATCAGTTGACATTTGTTGTTTTTTTGTTGTTGTTTTTTTTTGGGGGGGGAGGTGGTTGTTTCATTTTTTGTCAATGTTTATAATTCATAGTATTATATAAATTTTGATGTCAGTTTTTTAGTATTGACTATATATATATGTATGTAGAGAGAGAGAGATCTATAGCTATATATATATATATATATATATATATATAGATATATATATATATATATATATATATATATACATATATATACACATATAACTTTCCCTTCACTATATTTTGATATATTTACTTATTTGTTTTGTCTTATTATTTTATACCATTTTTATGTTACACTTCAAGTTTTATACAAACCAAGGATAAGCTTTCAAGGGCTCAGTGTGTTTGGTTTATTCGAAGATTGGGCATCTGGTGCTGTTTTTTTATGTTTGTTTTTTTTTCCCAGCAGATGTGGTGTAGCTTATATGGATTTGCCTGCACACTCTGACACCTTGAAACTGAAATGGTTACATGTCTTTTTTTTTTTTTTTTTTTCTTTACCCCAGTTGTCACTGTTGGCCCCACCACTTCATATCAAGAGCAGACGGCCCACCCTGTGATCCTGGCTGGAGACGCCTCTTGTCTTTACCTGCAGCATCAGCCTTCGTCGTCCACTCTTGTTTCACCCCTCACTCACCACGCCCTCTTTGGAAGGTTACTCAAGAGCTATGCAACTAACCTGACTTGCCAGAACTTTTGTGTCTGATGTTGGATTGCCAGGGGGTTGGGGGAGGGTTGGGTATGGAGAGGGATTAGTTCAGAAAGGGTTGTGACTGCTGCGTAAACGGCGAGTGCTTGTTAGTGATGTGGATATGTGGTTGGCAGGGCTGGCTTCACAGGAAAGGTAGTAAGAAAAGTGAATGATTTTTTTTTTAAATAAAAAAAGGTGGTTTGATCAGCCAGACATTAACCTAGTGATCAACCATTCTGTTTATTTACTTAGCTGAAGTTGAGATGTAATAGGCTAGACTGACAGTGGCAGCATTTTCTCTGGATCAACAAGGTACGAAGTTGAAACCTGTTTGTCATATTTAAGTATGTTACAGTTGTAGTTAGTTCTTTAAAAAGCCGCTTTGGTTTTCTCTGTTATTCATTTACATTAAAAAAACAAAACAAAAAAAACCTCTTAAAATCCTTTGTTTTTTTCACCTGTATCAAACATTTTTCACATTCGTATATTTATAGTACCCATTTGTTTAAAGAAATAACTGGTCAGACATTTTTTCTCTTCAGCTGAGTGTTCACTAGGTGGACATCACTTCAGTGTTGTGATTGTAATCTCTACAATGTCTTCACAGTTCACTGGTACATAGTCTGTGTCTCTTCAGTGTTGCAGCTGTGGTCATACTCATATGTTCGTGGTGTTTCATGCAGTGACTATAATTTGTCATGTGTGTTAGAGACAGGTACTGTATTACTGAGGTGGTGTTATTCATTGTTTGTGATTTCAGTTGAACTGTAACCTCTCCAGTAGAAGGGGAATGCTTGTTTGATAAACCAGTCACAACAGACAAAACTGCCTTTCGCAAGAGACTTTCAACAACACATCCAAAACATAAATATATCAGTAATAAGAGCTTTTTTAACAGATTTGAATTGTACACCTACCTATGAGTATGCTAACTACTTTGCTTGATATTTATTACACAGTTCAGCTGATGAAGATAAAATTCACCTAAAACTTTAGTTAGTGAAACAAAGTTCACGGTTGATTTCAGTGGTATTCCCAAGTTTGTGAATACTGAACTAGTTAGGTCTTTTAATTGTATAGGGAATATGCTGAGAATAGTTTAGGGGACACAGAAAAGTATGACAAGCTATGCTGAGTATTGTTGTGGACATGGTGTCAAGGCATAATGAGTGTTGTGAGGTCTACATAATTATGTACAGGTAATGATTTTGTGACTTTTCCCTTCTGTATTGTAGTGTACTGGATTGGTGTATTTTGGCGAATCAGGCACCTGGCTTCATTTTTTTGTTGTCAACAAAGTTATTGGAGGTTGGCTTCTTCTGGTTTTTTTTTGTTTTTGTTTTTTTTTTTTGTTTTTTTTTGCTCTCATTTTTAGCTGCAGATCAATTTTGTTTAAAACATTATTTCAGTGGGTGAAGTCAATACAGACTGTCAGTGCTATCTTCTGCTTGGCGCATGTGTTAGTAGATGTTTTGAGTTAGAGCCGTTATGTATTACAAGGTGATCTCAAACATGAGGAGAAGAGGAGGTGGGAATAGTGCAAGTATTGAATGAATCTCACCTCAATTTCATGCCTGTTTCTTCAGTTTGAATCCCAGTTGTGAATGTATCTGTGTCTTTGTTTGGTTGCAGCTTATATATTCGTGCATAGCCAGTTAAGGAAACGAGATGCTTTGGCCTTCAGGGTAAAGAAAAGTGTTTGAATTCTGTTTAAACCCTCAGCTAGTCACATCCAACATTGAGCTTTATGCATTTATAAAACAGTTATTAATGAACAATAAGAGCTTTATGCACTAAGTTTTAAAAACAAATTTTTTTTAAACAATTACAAAACAAACAATGAGTATTCACATTTATAAAACAATGAGAAAAACAGAGTGATGGCAGCTGAACACTGATACCAGGATATTGGCCAGTCTCTTTCATCAGCACACAGATGTTTGCTATTTTGTTGGGGACTGTAAACTTTTCAGTGTGGTTGGAAAAGTTGTTGAAATAGTACTGAATTTTGTTTGGTCATGTCTGTGAGAACCCTGTATGTGTGTAGGCAGTTAAATGTTAGTGAGCTGCGACAGTGATTCTTAGTGTTACCAATCTTTTGGTCAAGTTTGCTCATAATTGAATGTCTAATTTTAAAACACATGGCTGGGTTATTTTCTTCTTTTTAACATACTTTGTAAGTTTAATAAACATATTTGATCTAAATGTTGTTATGTGTTGTTTAGTATTCATGATATTATTTATTCAACCAGTGACACTGATTGAGTTGAAAATGTATTTAAAGTCTCTCGCTGTGATTCAGTGTTGATGCATATGTGCATTTGATGTTGTTATTTGTTTTGTTTTTTCCAGTGTCAGGTAAGTTTAAAAGTTGTAAGCTGCATACACTAACTCCGGCAGCATTGTGAAATCTTGCTGTCCAGCAGGCGTATCTGTTACCATGACTGTTAGAATCTGTTGTACACATTGTAATTGTTCAGCATGAATAGTGTGCACAAGTTCTTGCCTTTGTGAAGAGAATGTGCTTATGAGTGAAATGCTGAAATCTTTCATTTCTTGCTTTTGCATACATGTACAGCATGCCAGCATACGTTAGTTCTTAATTGTATTGTATGTGTTCCTGAATACATATTATATTGTGGATAGATCTGTGTTCTCTGTCCGGTGGTGCGGGTTTCCTTTCTGTGACTTTCAATGTAACCTGATTGGTTTAAGACTTGTGTGATGGTGTGGGGTGGCTCCTGTGTGATTTTGTGTCATCAACATTCAGGTTGTTTTTTTTATTGATAATTTTTGGTGGTGGTGGGGGTGGGGGGGCTTCTAGAGATTGTTTTCAAGAGATAACTAAATTAAAACATATTTGAGCAGTTTGTTGTTTCAGTTCTGATTCAGCATACCTGTTTGTGTATATGTATTAGATATGTGTGTGTTGTGTATTGTAATGTTTTTGTTGTGGATATAAAAATGTTAATTAACATACTAAGCTTCTGTATTCAGATGTAAATTGCTCATGTTTAATCTGTTTTTTTTTTTTTTTAATTCTATTGTAATCGTAGTCATATGATATTGTTCATCTGCAGATATTGATATTCCATGTTCTTTGATATTGATATTCCATGTTGATAGATCCATCACTCTGCTGTCATTCACTCATCACACCAACTCTTTGTTCTTGTTTGCTGTCTATTCATCTCTCTTTTTTTTTTCTTTCTCCAAACTATTTGATGTTGGCCATGATGAATATCCTGTGGCATGCCTGCTAGTTGTTCCCCCGAGTCAGAATTAGTGTTACGGTTCATGAGAGTAAATGTTATTGAAATAGTGTGTGTTCCAGGGCCTTCCTATGCTTCTGTTTGTGAGTTTTGGCAAGACTTTTGAGTGCCAGTAATGCAGTAGTTGCACTCCTTCTAGAACTACAATAAATCTATGTTCTTGCATGGTTTTCTGGCAGAAGTGTTTCTGACATGGATCTCACACACGTTTAGATCTTTTAAGAATGGATGTTGTGGTACCTTTTTTTTTTCTCTTGTGTCTTTTGTTCTTGTTGCAGATCTGTTTAGATCTGTATAGAACTGTTGTTAACAGAGAAGACTTTTTCTTATCTTGTTGTCTGGCTTTTCTCCCCAATGTCTGTTGTATTATTATATTGTATCACCTTTTTCTTTTGCCACAACAGATTTATCTCTGTGTGAAATTTGGGCTGCTCTACATTGCAGCACCATCCTTTGTGGATTTTTCAACAGAATTTTGCCAGGGACAATCTTTTTAACATTACCATGTTGTGGTTTTTATTTTTATTTTATTTATTTATTATTATTATTTTTTATTTTTTGACATTTGCTAAATGCAGATGAGACTTTGGTTAATCATCTCATGGGAAAGTTTAGCGCTCACACCACCACTCAAGGAGTAGTGGAGGGGGCAGCACAAATCCTGGTCCAGCCATGAGACTTGAACCTGTGGACACTCACTTGTCAGGTGGGTGCTTGTAGGTAGGGGAGAAAACTGGTGATCACCCCTTTTGGTCTCCCTGCGTCATGACTCGTTTTCTGGCCACAGTGACCTTGAACATGTTCGTTTATCATGTGGTGTATAGAAGACGGGTCAGTTTGTCTTTTAATTCATGAGTTGAGCATTAAACAAGATTATAATCCCTCCTTTTTTTATATCCATTTTCCTTTGGGTTATTTAGAAACTGAACTGTAATTTAAAAACAGATATTTTAAAAATGAAACAAAAAAAAATTGACATATTTTAGAAATTAAAAGAAAAACATTGACAGTTGTGTTTTTAGTTATATCTAGAATATTTTAAACAAAAATTTGGTTGAATGTTCAAACATATCTGCATCTTTTTTCTTTTTTTTAATCTTTTTTTTTTTAATTGTGTTGTGACGGGAAGGGTGAATTATATCAAGTGCTTGAAACAGAAAATGTCAGAATGATTTAATCATGATCATTGTTTTTTTTATTTGTACCTTTAATCAGTTCACATGGAGGCGCTAGGCATTTAACAATAACACTTGTCAGGCAGCATTTTGAGAAAAATCAAGTGTTCTTACTATAGTGTTTTATTATATTGATCAGTAGTTGGTTGAGTGATTTGAATCACACTTATTGCTCTGAAAGGTAGCATTTAATACATGTTGTGCTGACATATTGTGTGTCTGGATATTGATGTTGTCACCATGATAAAACCGTGTGATGCATAATCGATACTAGTAAAGTTATTTACCAACCTTGCCGCCATTGCCAGTATCTTTGGTGGCACTGAGAGCTCATGGAGAAATCCATTGGTGAAGACTCTCTGATTCTGGATGCAGACGGTAGAAAATTTTCTTTTCTCAGAATCGAAAGTTTCAAGCATAGCCTCAGCCAGGACACTAGCCTCCTCCCCCCAATTTGTCACAGTCTGTTGCAACACTGTGTTCTGAAAGTTGTGTGGCCAGGCATCTTTAGTTTACTGCAGCTCTGAACCGAGTTCACTCACAGCCTGTCCAACTCAGACTTTCCTGTGTTGATCGGTTGAAACTGTCAATTCTGAGTGAAGGAAACATTTTACTACTCTGTGAGCCTTTTTTTTTTTTCGTTGTTGTTTGTTTTGTTTGTTTTTTTAGTCTAGTAACTGTGGCATCTGTTGCCATTGCTGATAAACATTTGATGGAAGATACGACGGGCGCAATAGCCGAATGGTTAAAGCGTTGGACTTTCAATCTGAGGGTCCCAGGTTCGAATCACGGTGACGGCGCCTGGTGGGTAAAGGGTGGAGATTTTTACGATCTCCCAGGTCAACATGTGCAGACCTGCCAGTGCCTGAACCCCCTTCATGTGTATATGCAAGCAGAAGATCAAATACGCACGTTAAAGATCATGTAATCCATGTCAGTGTTCGGTGGGTTATGGAAACAAGAACACGCCCAGCATGCACCCCCCCGAAAGTGGAGTATGGCTGCCTACATGGCGGGTTAAAAACAGTCATACATGTAAAAGCCCACTTGCGTATATACGAGTGAACGTGGGAGTTGCAGCCCACGAACGCAGAAGAAGAAGAAGATGGAAGATTAGAAAACAACAAACAAGTTGTGTGCTTGGACGCCAGAGGTTATACACTTTCCTCGTAAGAACGGACCTGCGTACCAGTGTGATTTTTGTGTATTTTGTCCATTTTTGTATGTTTTTTTTTTAGTATGATAGTGTGCAGCATTGAATGAAAATACACCACACACACACACAGAGAAAAGAAACCACACACCTGACATTTGTCTGCTCACTCATGTTTATGGTTTTGCTTTGTTTGCCATTTTGGATTTGTGAGAGCAGTGTCTGTGACGACAACAAAGATGTCTTATTTTCCTGGTCCAGCTTCAAGCCCAGTGGGGAGGGGTGGAGGATCAGGGGGCTGGGGGGGGGGGGGTGGGCGATGGAAAGAAAGAGCAGTCTTTCCACCTAAAATATGTTGTAACCTGTTTTCTTTTTCTTTTATATGCACATTTAGTTCTTGACTGGTTGTGATGCGATAAATAAAAGATATGTATATATAATAAAATATATATCTTTGAGCATTGATGAGGAATTTCAAACTCATGCCCCCACCCCTTCATCACCTCCTTTTGAGGCTGAAAGTAAAACAACCTGATTTTTGACACATTGGCCCTTCTGAAGAGAAAATGAAGGCATATTATATACATGCAAAGAAAATACTTTACAAGGTTGTGAGGAAGAAATGCAGGAGAAACTGCACAAATATTCTTTTTATCATCTCTCTACCCTCCCTCCTCCCACCCTCTCTCTCATGTTCACCCCCTTCTCAGACATGCAGATTGAACAAATCCACTGCAAGTGATAAATGGATAGATAGATATCTATGGAGATAGATAGATGGACATAAAATAGGGATTTTTAAACATGCCCCCTCACTTCCCGGCGCATATCACTTCTTAAGGTAAAATCAAGACTAATTTTTTATGCTTCTTTTCTCCTTCCCTATGGAAAACGAAGACAGGGCTTGGATTTAGTATTCTCTCTCTGTGTCTATCTCTCGCTCTCTGACCCCTTTCCCCACCCATCCCCCAAACCCCACCCCCTTACCCCACCTCTCTCTCTGCTGAGAACGTGAAGATGAGAGTTCGCTGATCCATGGACAGTGTTTTAGGTGAAAGATGTGTAAATTTGCTTTTGCATCGGCAGATGAAGCAAGAACAGTATGTGGCACATATTGCTACATTTATTAATTTTGAAAGCAGTGGAATGGTAAAGAGTTGCTTTCCATGTCCAGTATTGCTGGTGTTGCTGTCTGATGGGAATGGTAACTTGTTGGTTGGTTGGCGTTTGTATATATGCTTTCACATATCTTGACTGTCCATGTAGATTGTTAGATTTGTAGCACCTTCGGCCTGGTGATCAGTATCTATTCTTTCCCTTTCTTCACTCAGAGGCTCAGCCAGCTAGAGTTGTCTTGTCCTCTTAACCCTTTCACCGCCAGTCAATTTAGAGTACAAAATTTCCTTGTGGTATTAACACAGAAAAGACAGTGGCTAAGAATAGCCAGGGATTCCCCGTGCGATGTATAGAAAATACGGCCTATCCTACCACCGAACATTAAGAGCAGTAGGTTCATGGATACCTTTCAGTGACATTGGCCCTCTACCACACCTGTGCATAAACGTGAGCTTGGCGGTGAAAGGGTTAATATCATTATCATTATTATTATTTTAGGTGGGAAGGGAAGACGGAGAGCAGTAGATTCTGTCCAGAAAAATGTTGTGAATTTTTGGTATGTGATCTTTTCTTTCTTTAAAAAAAAAAAAAAAAAAAAAAAAAAAAAATTATAATGTTGCAATATGATAAGATTGAGAAATCTCTACTAGGAACAGAACTACTTTGTCAGAGAATCACACACAGGGGAGCTGTTGCTATTTTCTATGTGGTTAGTTCATAGAAAGAGTTGTGACTTTTTGTGTTACCTGAGTGCCTTGAACTGGCCAGTGTGGAAGATGGTGATGGGGCGAGTTCCATTGTCACCTGGACTATCTGTATTCTTTGCAGTGCACTGTCACCACCCTGCAGCATTGATTTTTTGCTGTTCTTGTTTTTGTTTCTATATTTATTTATGTATGGATGGATTTTTTTTTTTGTTTAATCAATTGATTTGTTAAGTCCCTGATAGTATTCAAACTGTTCACAGGTTTCTAAATGTCTAGGAATAAAGTTCAGTGACTACAAAATCTGCCATAATAGTATCATTATTATTATTATTATCATTGTTGTTGTTGTTATTTTAATCTCACTTAATTTTTTTTAATTACATATATCAGTCATTTTTGTTTCCAGTTCCACTAGTCTTCTTATCAATGTAGTATTAAGCATGTTCTTGGCATCTATTTTTTACTGGTAACGATTGTCATCCTGATTACTGATATATTAGCTAGCATCCACCAAAGTTTGCTTCACTGTCTGGCAGTCAGTGATGATTTTGTTTTATTGCCACCAAGTTTTCATTTTTAATGATTAGTGTATTTATTATTTCACTGCTGTTATGTCCTTTTACTTTTCTCATTTATTGAACCATTAGTACGTTTGGCTTTGTGGCAGTTTCATGATGGCACATTTTGAAGTATTTTTGTGTGTTTTTTGTTGTTGTTTGTAGTTGTTTTGTTGACAGCAGTCTGTGTTAACTCAGGGTTCATGACCATACTGGAAGAAAAATGAATTGGGAATGTAGATGAACTGAAGAGAAAGTTGTCTTTTTCTAGAAAGCCTTGAACTTTTTTTTCTTTCTTTTTTTGGGGGGGGAATTGGTAATTCAGAATTTTTACTACACTGTATTCTTTTCTTGCTCCCAGGACATGTGAGGTATATGTTGGTAATTTTTGGTATTGTATGTTTGTTTTATATAATTTGGTGTATTATATACCATTGTGTTTATGTTCTGGTTAGTTTGGGGTTTTTTTGTTGTTTTTTTTGTGTGAGTGTGTGTTTGTTTTAATCCTCTGGATGTAACAGTCAGCATCGAAGGGATATGCTAGGCCTATGTGCATGGATATGACTGTAATTGTGCCTGCTTTTACTTTGTAGGTGGATTTCTTTCATACCTTCTGTACCTGGTTTTTCAGTAGTGTGCCTGAGCTATAACTAGTGCAAACAACGATAAAAATAGATCTTAGTGAAGAAAGAAAAAAAAAAGATAATGAAAATTTTTCAAGCCATTTTAGCTGGCTGAGCATCCGAGTTCATTTTGTTTCCATGTAATAAGCTTTGAGACTACAGTTGTTATGTGATGTATCCATATATTCTGATGTACACGGTAAAGAATACAGTAACCTTATTACTCTTGCAGCAGTGTTTGTTTTCCATTCTTGTAAGCTCACTCCTTTTATGTTTGAATCACTGTGCACTTATTGTTGTCTGTGGTCTGTCGGTCTTTCTCCCGATTATTTGTTTTTAATTTTTGTAAACTCAAATCTGTGTTTGAATTCTCTGTCACTCTTTTGTCTGTGGTCTGTCCGTCTCTGCAGCTGTGTTTGTTTTTAATTCTTGTCAACGGGCGCAATAGCTGGATGGTGTATGTGTTGGACTTTAAATCTGAGGGTCCCAGGTTCGAATCTCGGTGACGGTGCCTGGTGGGTAAAGGGTGGAGATTTTTCCAATCCACCAGGTCAACATATGTGCAGACCTGCTAATACCTGAACCCCCTTCGTGTGTATATGCACACAGAAGATAAATACGCACAAGATCCTGTAATCTATATCAGCATTCAGTGGGTTATAGAAACAAGAACATACCCAGCATGCACACCCCTGAAAACGGAGTATGGCTGTCTACAAGGCAGGGTGAATACTAAAACAAAATTGGTCATACACGTAAAATGTTACTTGTCCGAGTGTGTATGTGTGTGTGCCTGAAATCTGATTTAATGACATTGGAAACGAATGATGAGCGCCCACTGGCAGCTGTCAGTCGGCTCTACCCAGGTAGGCAGTCTGTTGTGCAAATGATCCCGTGTTTGTAAAGCGCTTAGAGCTTGGTCTCTGACCGAGGATAGGCGCTATATAAGTATCCATATCAATCAATCAATCAAAACTCTTTGTGTTTGAATTCTTGTATACTGTTTGTCTTTGAATCTGTCTCCCCACCTCCTTCCCACTCCCCACCCCGCTCGTTGTATTCCATAATACAACACCTGTGGAATGAGCTCTTCTGTACTTTTTCAGTTCAAATTCAATTCAAAAGACAACTGTCTGGTTCAAACTGACATTTTATTTTAGGCTCATTTAATGCTCGACAACAGATAAGTAATAAAATATATATATATAAAAAACGCCAACAAGTAACTATGACAACAAGGCTACAAACATTCATGCAGCTCCGTGTATTCAGTAAAGATAAGGTGTGTGCGCGTGCACGTTTCACACACATATATATATGAACTGAAGCAAAACGAAATGAGGGGTGACTAAATGGAATCGTTGTTTAATTTCACCACCATAGTAAGATAAACAAGTATATATATTCGCATACATTTAAATACACATCCATAGAAATGAGTTTTCAAGTGAAACTGATCAAACCCACTCCAAGTCCACTGAAATTATTAATTATACACGTCTTAAATAATGCAGCAGTTTCTGACATTGTATACTTCTAGATATCAGCATTTTATCATAGAACAACATTTCAGATAATATTATTTCAAAAACCCACCAACAACAAAATATAAACAATAAAAGTTCAAATGGAAGGAAAGCCTTAGACGTTAAAAAACGTACACTTCAATGAGAAAAAAACCAACTTCGAAATATATACTGGTCCATGATTTTTTTTTTTTTTTTTTTTTTTATTTAAAGATGCGGAACCGATTATGCACATTTCTCACTCCACTCTAGTAACTTACAGAGTGGAGGATAATAAACAGTGACATGCAGAAAAAAAATAAAACAATGGTCACAGTATCATACCTGAATAAAGATGTATATAACATATGTTAAATCCACATATCTCTACAGTGTCTTCATCATCACTGACCACAATGCTCTTGTCAGGACTGACAGCAAATTTTAAATTATAACCATACCTCAAATCAAAAACAAAACAAACAAATAAACACCCCCCCCCAAAAAAAAAAAAAACAAACAAAAAAAAAAAAAAAAAAAACAACAACCCAAAAACAAAAAAAACAAAAAACAACAACAAAAAAACCACACAAAAAAACAACGTTTGTTTCAATTGATAAATGTACTCTTTGTTTTTATGTAAACCAGTCTCCTTTATCAGTTGCAGGTTCTTCCATTTTGGTACTGAGAAAACAAAAGCAAAAACAACAGCAGGTTATTTCTTCACATCAGTTATTGTTCAAAAATGTATTTCCTTGTTTCTCTTGTTTCACGCGCTTCTTTCAGATTCCACGCCCCGTAATTTGTATCGACTGTGAGACAACGAACAGGAACCACCGTGGCAGTGTTGGTTTGGACACTGCATGGATCCAGTGTTCACCGGTGATCATGGTTCGGGGCCCTGTTTCGGCATGGGTGGTGTGTCCTTGGAGAAGGGACGTTACTCCGATTTTCCACACTCCCCGTCCAAGTGTGGATGAGAAAATGACTTCGGTTGGCGAACATTTGGCCCAGCCTTCCTGTGCCGAGATATCCTAGTAGACACAGTGAATGTGAATCACTGTCCCGATGGTCATAAAGGTCATAGGACCTTCGACGTTTTCAACCATACAAGTAAAATGAAGACCATTAAACTAGGACTTCCAGTTCTTTTGAAAAGGTTTTATGCCGACAAATCTAAATTCAGCCAGCATCGCCCAGGTCGTGGTTCGACTAGAAAAACCATTTTCAAGTGTATGCATTATTACAGTATCCTCAAGGCAAAGTTGAAATGTTAAAGTTGAAGGTCCCATATATAGCCTTTTACGGTGATATATGGACAGTGAATTCATTGTCTTTATTTTGTATGTGAATCCATAGTCACTGCATGTCTATGGCTCGGCACAGAAAGGTGTTTTTTTTGGTGTTTTTTTAAAAAAAATAAACAAAATAGGTATTGGTTTTCAACTTTGTTTTATTCATTTTGAATATAAGACACACACACACACACACACACACACACACTGTACGGCACACAAACACACACATGAAAAACAGCTTCTTTTTTTTTTGTTTGTTTTTTTTTGCATGACACTATATCTACACAGTGCCCTAAAATACATCGAAAATGTGATAATAATGATAATGATGATGAACAACAACAACAACAATAATAATAATAAAATATGATAATAATAACAAAAATCATCATCATAAAATAAAACAAAATGTTCACCGATTCCTGGTGCGGTCAGACATGGGTGTCAGCGGAGTTGTCCTTGTCTGGACAGTGATCTCCCTTCTCCGGCAACATGGCCGTCATCGTGGCGTCTCCTCCGAGCGGTTCTTCGTTCTCCTTAAACTTCCTGGTCACTCTGGCTGACAGCAAGGCCAGGAGGATGAAGACGAGAGACACTGCCAGGAACAGGACCTGGTATCCGTACAACTTCAGTCGGAAGTCGGCGTTGTCATAGAGAAGACAGGCCCCGCCCCCTGTGCAGCTCTGCTCCCATTGGATGCAGATGCCGTCAATCAATTTCCCGAAACAGATGGGTCCGAGCAGCCAGCCTTGGAGAGAGCAAAGAAACGTCAGTTTGTTTGTTTGTTTTTTTTCCTCTCCATTTTGTTGTTGTTGTGCATTTTACACTGATACAGCGAGAACAATAAAGCGATTCAGATTAGTCATTCGGATGAGACAATAAACCGAGGTCCCGTGTGCAGCATGCACATAGCGCACCTAAAAGAGCCCACGGCAACAAAAGGGTTGTTCCTGGCAAAATTCTGTAGAAAAATCCACTTCGATCGGAAAAACAAATAAAACTGCACGCAGAAAAAAAATACAAAAAAAAAAAAGGGTGGCGCTGTAGTGTAGCGACGGGCTCTCCCCGGGGACAGCAGCCCGAATTTCACACAGAGAATTATGTTGTGATAAAAAGAAATACAAATACTAAATACCAATACAAATACACAGGACGCCTCAGGGTTTGTATTCCAATAAGAGTCACTTGTAATATACAGAAAAAAAAATCAAAGGATTGTGACTGAATCGATAGAAGTGTGGATCTTTAGAACGGTTTTACATTTGACTTTTTTTTTTTGCACAATGGCGCGCGCGCACACACACACACACACACACAAAAGGAGGGGGAAAGGAGAGAGAGAGAGACCAGTGCCAGAGACTGAGATGGTGGTTTATTCATATAGGCCACAGTTCCTTTGAAGGGGGGATATACAGTGAAATGCCGAAGTCCTACATTGAAAAAGTCTTCATGATGTAACATATATACTTCTCCTTTTGAATACTTTATACAGACAAAGTGCGAGCTCCTTGACAGTCTCTTCATTTCTTGATGACTTTCGCATGATAAGTCTAAACAGGCAAGGGTATTGACAGTTTAACTCAGTGGAATCAACTGTTCTCTAAGATCACATAATACTGGGCAACACAGCACAAAGTGAACTTCGTCTTCTTAAGATTGTTGATACATTGGGGAAATCAAATTTTAGATACATGATTTTCGATACCGATAATAATGGGTAAATATTTCAGTAGCACCCAATCTAAACCTTGTCAAAGTGTACTTCAGATGTCTACCAAGTCTCACTGACATATAAACTGGCATATTATAAGGTAGATGATAAAGCATTCGATACAAATAAAATCTGTCGCTGTATATTTCTGTCTGAATATGGGAATTCCAATTTTGAAATCTGCAATCAATTAATCTTCTACGAAATACATGAACAAATTCGCTGATATCTCCGACACCTTGGAGAGACAGAGACAGACAGACAGACATACAGACAGAGCCAGAGAGACTCACCAGTGAGCGACGCCAGGAAAGAACTGAATCCAAGACCCAGTGCCTTGTCTCTCTCTTCAACGCACCTGTCAAATGATTCAATAAATAAAATAAATGTATAGAGTTGAGTAGATAACTTACCGAATAAACGCAAACAGATGAATGTACTGAATAAACTTTTCAGCCCAAAGTTGGGGTGGGTGTTCAGAATCAGGACCAGGATTCGGGGCGTTGTTATATACAGCTTAGCCATTTTTGACTCACTTGTGTAAACAAGTGAGTCTATGTTTTAACCCGGTGTTCGGTTGTCTGTGTGTGTGTGTGTGTGTGTGGCTGTGTGTCTGTGTGTCCGTGGTAAACTTTAACATTGACATTTTCTCTGCAACTACTTTGTCAGTTGACACCAAATTTGGCATAAAAATAGGAAAAATTCAGTTCTTTCCAGTCATCTTGTTTAAAACAATATTGCGCCTCTGGGATGGGCACAAAAAAAATAAAGAATGAAGCCTAATTATATGCAAACTGCATTTACTGTTATATTTATACTTTTTGTATTCTCTAAACTGGGCACTTTGATCTGATATTCTGACCCAACAGCTAGAGCAGTCATTATTATCATTTTTTGTTCAAACAGGAACTTCTTTTCCTAAGCATGGAAGTTTTATTTATTTTGCAAACGTTTTGATACAGATACTAAAAAAGGGAAATTACTCTGTAATGCTAGTGGAGTTAATTTGCTTTAAACTGATCTTTCTCATCTTAAACATTACATTTTGAAACAACAGAGGCAAGGCCTTCAAGACTCACTTGTGATGCACTTTTTAAAAAAATCCAAGCTTTTTATGTATTGAGTATAATTTCAAAATGTAATGTTTAAGATGAGAAAGATCAGTTTAAAGCAAAGTAAGCTCCCCAGCAGAGTAATTTCCCTTGTTTTAATGTCTCCAGCAAAACGTTTGCAATAAATAAAACTTCCATGCTTAGCAAAGGAAGTTCCTGTTTGAACAAAAAATGATAATAATGACAGATCTTTTGTTGGGTCGAATATCAGATCAAAGTGCCAAGTTTAGAGAATACAAAAAATATAAATATAACAGTAAATGCATTATACTCAATACATAAAAAGCTTGAATTTTTTTAAAAAGTGTATCACAAGTGAGTCTTGAAGGCTTTGCCTTTCTTGTTTGGCTTTTTATGCCCCTTCAGATTTTACTCCTTTTTATTGTTGGCCGGGTCGTTGACTAGCTCAGTCATTTTATCCATCAAAGACGTAGTTCGTTATTGTCAGTAACACGTGTTTATCTATGAGGTTCTTAAAAATATGTATACTCAGTGCACGTTTAATATTATACGTTAATTTGTTCCAATAATTTGTTACGCTGTTACTAAATGTAAACTTTCTAAAGTTTGTTCTGGAATATTTTAAAAATATTTTGTCTGCACTGTTTCTTGTAGTGTCTACCTTTTGGAGTACAAAAGAAAGTATGCTTTGTTTACATCGTCAAACCCATTAAATATTTTGTACGTCTATATCAAGTCCCCTCTTACTCTTCTTGCTTTAAGTGATGGTAGTTTTAAGTACTTTAATCTTTCTTGATATGAATAATCTTTTATACTATAGACCAGCTTTGTTGCTCTTCTTTGAGCCCTTTCTATGGCTTGTGACTGCCTTACTTGCGCTGGGTACCACACAGTGTTTCCATATTCTTGGATAGGTCTAACTAATGTTTTATATAACCGTAAAAAAGTAACCGTATCTATAAACGTACATGCTCTTTTTATTAATCCAATCATTCTGTTCGCTTTGTTGATACTATTTGTTATCTGTTTGTCAAATGATAAAATTTTTGTCAAATGTTACACATAAGTCTTTTTCCTCATCACATTTTAATACTTTTATTTCTTTGTTCGACGGGCGCAATAACCAAATGGACTTTCATTCTGAGGTTCCAGGGTTCGAATCACGTGACGGCGCCTGGTGGGTAAAGGGTGGAGATTTTTACGATCTCCCAGGTCAGTATATGTGCAGACCTGCTAATGTCTGAACCCCCTTCGCAAGCAGAAGATCAAATGTGAATGTTAAAGATCCTATAATCCATGTCAGCGTTCGGTGGGTTATGGAAACAAGAACATACCCAGCATGCACACCCCCGAAGCGGAGTATGGCTGCCTACATGACGGGTTAAAAACGGTCATACACGTAAAAGCCCACTCGTGTATATACGAGTGAACGTGGGAGTTGCAGCCCACGACCGCAGAAGAAGAAGAAGAAGAAGAAGATGTCTTTGTTCACTGGGTACTTGACCCTTTGTCGCGGAAAGCCGTTTCCCTTTCTTTCACCACGCAGGGCTGGCTGGGCTGAGTGAAAAAACAAAACCACAAACGGAAGCTGAAGCAAAGCACAATGATATAAGACACCGCGTCTTGCTCTCGCCAGGCTTTTCAACGACACATCGACATCTCGTGCAGGAGTTGCTGGCCCATGCTTTCTCCAAATCCCGTGCTTTCTCGCACTTTGCTTTACGAGAAAGCTTGGGATCGCGAGAGAGTGTGGTCGTTCCCCTGCCACGCTTTCTCTCGTTTGCAAGAAAGGCTGCGGGATGGGTCGGGTGGGGTGCGTACGCGCGCACACACACACGCACGCACACACGCACACACACACACACACAACCAGGTCTGCATGATACTGGTATGTTTTGTTTTACATTTACTGTTCCTGCTTGACCTTACCTCAGGTAGACGATCATGTGTGGGATGATGGCAAAAGTGCTGAACAGAGACTTGACAGCAATGACGAGGATGAACGGGTAGAACATGGCGCAGCTGTAATCACACATGCCCGCTTCGGCTGTTCCGCCCAGGATGCACGTGCAGTTGACGTAATTCTGACAGGAAAAGGGTCAAGGTTAAACGAATCAAGGTGAAACATAACAAGGTTAAATATAATTATCAAGGTGGAACTAATGAAAGTTTAACACACCAACGCGAAATACATCGGGACCAAACAAATGAAAGGTCACACACATTAAAGTTTTAATTAAACCATGTATATTAAGATGGTATAAAAGGAAAGCAATTTATTTCTCTGAATTTTTTTTTCTGTCAATGCCAAATTTGGAACGAACATAGAGAAAAACAATTCTTTCCATTCATAACAACTATTATAGGTTGTAAGTCATCTGGACCAGACCGTACTTCCGGATCGTGAACGTATTCTTCCGTTTAGTCTCAAGTTCATTTCGTTTAGCCTCCGGATCAACAAGATTTTCTGGGGAAATTTCCGGCTCGTTGCTTGTTGATCTTTGTGTTGCCTTTTCTTGTCCACAGTTAAAAGACATTCCGGGCAGAACACATTGATCTACGTCGTCGATGTGTTTATTGCATACGGATATAAAAAAGATTGAAACAGGGTACTGGGTTTAACTAGAATGATTCATTGCATATGCTGACAATTCTAGTGGATGGCATTTTTTCTGGGTCAGCTATCTTGCCTGAAACGGCGGTCACTGTTAATGTTTATCAAAGCCGGAAAGCCATGATTAAAACAGTAGAAGTTTTGAACTTTGATCTTGATGTGGATGAAGGCGCCTGCTCCGCCGGGTTTACCGTGATTTGACGAAAGACCTGCACTTGTCCGGAGTTAATGTCGTGTCCATATGTGACAGGATCCTACTTGATAATGATAATTATGATGATAATAATGATAATGATGATAACAACAACAATAGTGATAATAATAATATCAACAATACTACTACTACTACTTTATATAGAACCTTGACATGTAAAACATGCTCAACATGCAATCAAACACACACACACACACACACACACACACACACACACACACACACACACACACACACACACACACACACACACACACACACACACACACACACACACACAACACACATACAAAATGCATGTATAACCCTGCACACACTTAAACACTTATTTACGTTCGTAGACACACAAAACCATCACACACTACACAACACTCGTTATACATGTCAAGTACTACAATGAATAAACAACAATAAACAACAAACAACAACAAAACAAAACAAACAAACAAACAAAAAAACAACAACAAAAAAACAGCAAAACAAATTACAACACTCAAAACCACTCTCAACATAACAAGATCTGTCCCTGTGATGGTCAACAATCAGCAAACCAGACTCTCAATACATGGGCAGTGCAGTGACTGACACTTTCTCAAGGAGGCGTCACTGCGTTCGGACAAATCCATACACGCTACACCACATCTGTTGAGCAGATGCCTGACCAGCAGCATAACCCAACGCGCTTAGTCAGGCCTTGAGTGCATGCTTACATATTTGTGTACCTATGAAAGGGGATTTCATTTTACGTAATTTCGCCAGAGGACAACACTCTCGTTGCCATGGGTTCTTTTTCAGTGCGCCAAGTGCGTGCTACACACGGGACCTCGGTTTATCGTCTCATCCGAAAGACTAGACGCTCAGTTTGATTTTCCAGTCAAACTTAGGAGAAAGGGCGAGAGCGGGAATCGAACCCACACCCTCACGGACTCTCTGTATTGGCAGCTGAGCGTCTTAACCATTCTGCCACCTTCCTCCTAAACTGAACATACTCTCACCAACGGGCAGTGCAGTGACTGAACACACTCTCTCACCCCACGGGCAGTGCAGTGACTGAACACACACTCTCACCCCACGGGCAGTGCAGTGACTGAACACACTCTCTCACCCCACGGGCAGTGCATGACTGAACACAGACTCTCACCCCACGGGCAGTGCAGTGACTGAACACACTCTCTCACCCCACGGGCAGTGCAGTGACTGAACATACTCTCACCCACGGGCAGTGCAGTGACTGAACACACTCTCTCACCCCACGGGCAGTGCATGACTGAACACACACTCTCACCCCACGGGCAGTGCATGATTGAACATACACTCTCACCCCACGGGCAGTGCAGTGACTGAACACACACCCTCACCCCACGGGCAGTGCAGTGAGTGAACACACTCTCTCACCCCACGGGCAGTGCAGTGACTGAACACACACCCTCACCCCACGGGCAGTACTGTGACTGAACACACACTCTCACCCCACGGGCAGTACTGTGACTGAACACACACTCTCACCCCACGGGCAGTGCAGTGACTGAACACACACTCTCACCCCACGGGCAGTGCTGTTACAGCCGGCGTGACAGGGGGAGAAGAAGGTCCTGCCATCATCTCCACACACGGGGAAGAACTCTCCGTCGTCACACACACAGCTGTCCGCACAGCCCTGCAGGCTAGTTTCCCCTGTTGCACGAGGCCTGTCGGCAAGACACACAACGCTATGGTTCTACACACTCTCTCTTTTTCTTTTCTTCCCTTTTTTCTGTTCTGCTCTGTCTTCCACGCCATTTCAGTGGCGCTATCCCTACGTCATCCACCTCTCCCGCCCTATCCTCCCCAACACCCAGGTTTGTTCTCCCACAGCCTTCAAGGGGCTGATAACATTAGATAGCCTTCAGGCCACACACCTGAGCTGTCGCGGAGTCATGTCGGTGGTGTTCAGTGGGGTGTGTTTTTGATTCAGCACACCAAGCACATCAACTATTCAGCATCCTACTGAGGACAGTAATTGCTTGGTCACCCTGGTTGCACTTTTTTGTTCTATTTCAGCAACCCATGCACACGCAGAGAAATGTTTAATTCACATCTTTGCCCTTACAGGTAAGAGCGGCCCACCTTTACTTCAAAAAGCGTTCTTACACCACACACGAATTATGAAGGACGGTGGCCATTATTAGGTACACCATCACTGGACAAATAAAAGTTTGTGTGTGTGTGTGTGTGTGTGTGTGTGTGTGTGTGTGTGTGTGTGTGTGTGTGTGTGTCCTTTCTCTCACGCCCTTCATCCTGATTCCCCCTACACAGCCACTCTCGGGTTCGTCTGCCAAAGTTCCCGTACCAGTAGTCCACAGGGAACTGTCGATGCTAAGTCACCCCAAGACCACAAATTAGAAGAGGCTCTGCATTCGATGGTGTCGAGTGATTACCATTCTGATACCACCAGCGAAGCGTTCTGCTGACGACAATGATCGCTATGTTGCTGACCCAGACAGAGCGAGTGTCCCTGTGGACCACAGATCACCACCACACCCCAGCAGCGACAGTCCCGGTCAATATGCCCCACACCATACACCTGGACAGGAACTCACAACACACACCGGTCAATGTGTCTACATACACCTGGACAGGAACTCACAACACACACCGGTGAATGTGTCTACACCATACACCTGGACAGGAACTCAAAACACACACCGGTCAATGTGTCCACACCATACACCTGGACAGGAACTCACGACACACACCGGTCAATGTGTCTACACCATACACCTGGACAGGAACTCACGACACACACCGGTCAATATGTTCCACACCATACACCTGGACAGGAACTCACGACACACCGGTCATTATGCCTCACACCATACACCTGGACAGGAACTCACGACACACACCGGTCAATATGCCTCACACCATACACCTGGACAGGAACTCACGACACACACCGGTCAATATGCCCCACACCATACACCTGGACAGGAACTCACGACACACACCGGTCAATATGCCTCACACCATACACCTGGACAGGAACTCACGACACACCGGTCATTATGCCTCACACCATACACCTGGACAGGAACTCACGACACACACCGGTCAATATGCCCCACACCATACACCTGGACAGGAATTCACGACACACCGGTCAATATGCCCATCATACACCTGGACAGGAACTCACGACACACACTGGTCAATATGTCCACACCATACACCTGGACAGGAACTCACGACACACCGGTCAATATGCCCATCATACACCTGGACAGGAACTCACGACACACACTGGTCAATATGTTCCACACCAAACACCTGGACAGGAACTCATGACACACCGGTCAATGTGCCCCACACCATACACCTGGACAGGAATTCACGACACACCGGTCAATATGTCCACACTATACACCTGGACAGGAACTCACGACACACTGGTCAATATGCCCCACACCATACACCTGGACAGGAACTCACAACACACACCGGTCAATATGCCCCACACCATACACCTGGACAGGAATTCACGACACACCGGTCAATGTGCCCCACACCATACACCTGGACAGGAATTCACGACACACCGGTCAATATGTCCACACCATACACCTGGACAGGAATTCACGACACACACCGGTCAATGTGCCCCACACCATACACCTGGACAGGAATTCACGAAACACACCTGTCAATCTGCCCATCAAACACCTGGACAGGGGTTGAGTGATGGGAGCAAGGGGTGGGGGTGGGGGACGGGGGGGGGGTTGCTCTGGGCGTAATCATTTTTGTACAATCATGCCATGGATAAATTTGGGGGTAGGATTATCTGAACACCATGTGCAATACAATAGTTTTGCGATGTTCACGTGCTTTCATCTGTTACTTTTCTTTCCTTCTCAGCTTTCTGTTTCTGTGAAAGGTTCGCTCCTTTCTCTGTTACCTCCTTTAGCTGTTTCATTGTTTGCTCCTGTTTGATGTTTGACTCTTCTAAATGAAAGAACGCATCAGGAAAAATGTCTATTGTCACCACCACCACCACCACCATTGTCACCACCACCACCACTACCACCATTGTCATCAACACCACCACCACCACCACCATTGTCACCACAGTCACCAACACCACCATCACAACCACCACCACTACCACCATCAACACCAACACCACCACCACCATTGTCACCAACACCACCACCACCACCACCATTGTCACCAACACCACCACCATTGTCACCACCACTACCACCACCATTGTCACCATCACCACCACCACACCAACATTGTCACCATCACCACCACCACCATTGTCACCAACACCACCATCACCAACACCACCATTGCCATCAACACCACCACCATTGTCACCAGCACCACCAACACCACCACCACCACTACCACCATTGTCACCACCACCACCAACACCACAACCACCATTGTCACAATCACCACCACCAACACCAGCATTGTCACCACCACCACCACCACCACCACTACCACCATTGTCACCACCACCAACACCACCACCATCACCACCACTAACACCATTGTAACCACCACCACCACCACCAACACCACCACCATCATTGTCACCACCACCACCATAGTCACCAACACCACCATCACAACCACCACTACCACCACTACCACCATCAACACCACCACCACCATCACCATTGTCACCATCACCATCACCACCACCATTGTCACCACCACCACCACCACCACCATCGTCACCAACACCACCATCACAACCACCACCAACACCATCACTACCACAATTGTCACCAACACCACCAACACCACTACCACCATTGTCACCACCACCACCACCACCATCACCACCACCACCGTCGTCACCACCACCACCACTGTCACCACCACCACCACCACGACCACCAGAAGTGCAGGTCACAGTGCAGACAGACCCCGGACTGTTGTGGACCAGGGGCTGCGGACAGTGGCAGAGAATGAGCAGGCCGGTGAGGAGGCCAGACACGACCAGCATGGCCACGATGATGTGCAGACTGGCCAGGGGCCCCGCCTTCCTCCGCCTGGTCACGTAGCCCCCCAGGAAGGTGCCCAGACAGCTCGTGCCCAGCGTCACGCCCGCTAAACGGGCACAGCGTCACAACGTTACATGGACACGATGCCCAGCGTCACGCCCGCTACACGGGCACAGCGTCACAACGTTACATGGACACGATGCCCAGCGTCACGCCCGCTACACGGGCACAGCGTCACAACGTTACATGGACACGATGCCCAGCGTCACACCCGCTACACGGGCACAGCGTCACAACGTTACATGGACACGATGCCCAGCGTCACGCCCGCTACACGGGCACAGCGTCACCAAGTTACACAGACACAGCGTCACAACGTTACACAGACACAGCGTCAAAACGTTACACAGACACAGCGTCACAACGTTACACGGACACAATGCCCAGCGTCTCCCCGGTTACACAGACACAGCGTCACAAGGTTACATGGACAAAATTACCAGCGTCACCCTTGCTACACAGACACAACTTCACAACGTTGCATGGACACAATGCCCAGCGTCACGCCCGCTACACGGACACAGCGTCACAACGTTACACGGACACAGCGTCACAACGTTACACGGACACGATGCCCAGCGTCACGCCGGTTACACAGACACAGCGTCACAACGTTACACAGACACAGCGTCACAACGTTACACGGACACAGCGTCACAACGTTACACGGACACGATGCCCAGCGTCACGCCGGTTACACAGACACAGCGTCACAACGTTGCATGGACACGATGCCCAGCGTCACCCCGGTTACACAGACACAACGTCACAACGTTACATGAACACAATGCCCAGCGTCACCCTTGCTACACAGAGACAACGTCACAACGTTACATGGACACGATACCCAGCGTCACGCCCGCTACACGGGCACAGCGTCACAACGTTACATGGACACAGTGCCCAGCGTCACCCTTGCTAAACAGACACAACGTCACAACCTTACATGGACACGATGCCCAGCGTCACCCCGGTTACACGGACACAGCGTCACAACGTTACACGGACACGATACCCAGCGTCACCCCTGCTACACAGACACAGCGTCACAACGTTACATGGACACGATGCCCAGCGTCAAGCCCGCTACACAGACACAGCGTCACAAGGTTACATGAACACAATGTCCAGCGTCACCCTTGCTACACAGACACAGCGTCACAACGTTACATGGACACAATACCCAGCGTCACGCCCGCTAGACGGACACAGCGTCACAACGTTACATGGACACAATGCCCAGCGTCACCCTTGCTACACAGACACAGCGTCACAACGTTACATGAACACAATGCCCAGCGTCACGCCCGCTACACAGACACAGCGTCACGCCCGCTACACAGACACAGCGTCACAACGTTACATGGACACGATACCCAGCGTCACGCCCGCTACACAGACACAGCGTCACAACGTTACATGGACACGATACCCAGCGTCACGCCCGCTAGACGGACACAGCGTCACAACGTTACATGGACACAGCGTCACAACAACTACGTGGACACAGCATCACAAAAGCTACACGGACACACTACACCAGTTAGCCGCCTATTCGTACCCCCGTTGGTTTTTACCCCCGGGTCAGATCTGGTGTTTCCCAAATGAACCTCGGGGCCTATGTACACTGGACTGTGTTCGTGTGTGCTTGTGCGTTTTTATTATGAATGTGCATGCTTGTTTTTGTATGTGTGTGCGTGCTAGTGTTTGTATGTGATATGTAAGTACCTCTCTCTCTCTATGTATATATATATCTATGTATGTATATATATATATATATATATATATATATATATATATATAGATAGATAGATAGATAGATAGATTGATAGATATTCACCTATCTATTGATACACACATACACAGACACAGACAGACACACACACACACACACACACACACACATACCCAAAGCCATGTTGGCTTTCCAGGCAGGGAAGGAGAACTGGTTCTCAATGTACTTGGGAGTGAAGGACATGCCACCAGCCACACAGAACACAAAGGCACACGAAGAAAGCACTGTGCACATGTACACTGGGTTCGTCAACAGTCGTAACATGGCGCTGAGGAATTCTGCCAACAAGTTATACAGCATGTTATCAATAGTAATGATAATTAATATGATAATCATAATATGATAATGATAATATGATAATGATAATAATAATGATAACAATAATAATGATGAAAATATTAATTATGATACTACTACTACTACTACTACTACCACTACTAATAACAACGACAGGCTTGACTGCTGTAATTCTTTGCTCGCTGGATGCCTCAACTACTTGTTATCCAGACTTCAGAGAATCCAAAACCATACTGCACGGCTCATCTTCCGTTCTCACCAATCTGCTCATATCACTCCTCTCCTTCATTCCCTCCACTGGTTAGCTGTTGAGAAAAGAATAGAGTGCAAACTCTCTCTCTCCTGTGCTACAAATTTATGACTGGCATGTCTCGTTCTTACTTTTCTGAGCTTCTGCATTACTGATCTCCATCTCGCCAGCTCCGGTCATCAGGTGATGACCGTCTCTTAGAAATGTCCTCCTACAGAACCAGATCATATGGAAAACGCACTTTCTCTTTCCAGGCTTCCTCCGCATGGAACTCACTCCCGTTTCCTGTCCGTCATGCTGTTTCTTGCCCTCTTTCAAAACCTCTTTGAAAACTCATTTACGTCTAGCCATTCAAATCAGTAAACAAACAAACAAACAAACAACAACAAAACGAGGAGAAATCGTAACAGAAATTCGTCATGCAATTCATGTTTTGACCATCCGTAGTACAAAGATTAACTTTTGTTGGATCCCTTCTCACAAAGGAACTGTGGGAAATGAGCGGGTGGATCGTTGTGCGAAAAAAGGCGCAATGAACATTTCCAATACGTATTCCATATTCATTACCAGAAGGTTATTTTCTACTGGAAGAAACTTGCTGGAACCATATAACTAATAAACTAAAACAGGAGTCTGACCCTGACGGAGAAAATACTGACAATAGCTCGTGCAAATCTGATCGCATGTTTTCTTTTAAAACAAAAGGACATCACAGTAGCAGAAGGCTCACCAGTCTTATATACAGACTACGACTGGATGCCATAAAAACAAAATATACTTCTAATGCGACTTGCATTTGCGGCAATGCAATTACCCTCGTGCTTATCATCCATTAAAAAACACCACATATTTACCTATGTCATTTACAAAATCTGCAGTTCCATCTGCTTCCATTAGAAATGTATAATAAGATAATCAACATGTGTTTGAAATAGTTCAGAGTTAAATTTAGAGCCCAATTGGCTCTTTGTTGCAATTCTACTGGTTGACTAATTAGTTTGTTTTATTTCGTTCATATTCTTCTTTTTTCTTTTTCTTTTTTTTTCTTTTTTTCACTTCTTTCTTTTTCTTCTTCTTTTTTTTTTCTTAAATGCATGGGTGGGGTGGGGAAGATGTTGGATTTTCGTCTAAAATGACAAATGTGGATATACGTTAAGCAAAAGAACGAACGAATAGGCACACACAGACACACAGACAAACAGACACACACACACACACACACACACACACACACACACACACACACACACACACACACACACACACACACACACACACACACAAACCACGACCACCATCACCACCACTACAAACTATCCCACCCCACAACACACACACACACACACACACACACACACACACACACACACACACACACACACACACACACACACACACACACACACGCACACACACACACCTTTTACAAACTGGGACATCTTTCGAGGGACGTTCACACGTTCCGTCAGCGAGAGTGCAGGCTCTTTGATCCGCTTGCCTCCCTTCAATCGGCGCGGGAAGCAGAAGAGAGGCAGGGCCACGAGCAGGGAGATGCAGCCAAAGGTGATGTACCCCAGCCACCACGCGCCGATCCACCCCGGGTGGCGATAGTGCAGGTTGGTGTCTGTCACCAGCAATGTGATGATGATAATGATGATGATACTGATAATAATGGATACTTGTTCAGCGCTTTCCTCCTTGAAGGGAGCTCAAAGCCCTTTACAATAAACATCACACACACACAGAGTAATTTACAAAAGGTAGGAGAACAAAATAATGAATTGACGCACAAAAGCATAAAACAGATTCAAAGACTACGCCTATAACATTTCTTAATCACACACACACACACACACACACACACACACACACACACACACACACACACACACACACACACACACACACACACACACAGAGAAATACAGCCAAGGCTGGCGAAATTTGTTCATGAATGTTTCTCTTCTTAATATGCTCATGTTTATGTTTCATTGTGTCTTATAAACTTTAAGGTTTTATGACAATAAAAAGTATTCTATTCTATTCTATTCACATACACACACACACACACACACACACACACACACACACACACACACACACACACACACACACACACACACACACACACACACGTGATCATACTGAGATTCTGGTGATCTTTCTTCCGTCATTAATTTAGAGGATGTGGGTTTGTAGTCGTGTTGTGCTGGGTTGTGCTGGGTTGTGCTGTGTTGTGTTGCGTTGGTGTGGCGTGGTGTGGCGTAGTGTTATGTTATGGTGTGTGGTGTTGTGTTGTGTTGTGCTGGGTTGTGTTGTGTTGGTGTGGTGTGGTGTGGCGTAGTGTTGTGTTGTGTTGTGCTGGGTTGTGTTGTGTTGGTGTGGTGTGGTGTGGCGTAGTGTTGTGTTGTGGTGTGTGGTGTTGTGTTGTGTTGGTGTGGTGTGGTGTGGCGTAGTGTTGTGTTGTGTTGTGCTGGGTTGTGTTGTGTTGTGTTGGTGTGGTGTGGTGTGGCGTAGTGTTGTGTTGTGTTGTGTTGTGTTGGTGTGGTGTGGTGTGGCGTAGTGTTGTGTTGTGTTGTGTTGTGTTGTGCTGGGTTGTGTTGTGTTGGTGTGGTGTGGCGTAGTGTTGTGTTGTGTTGTGCTGTGTTGTGTTGTGTTGTGTTGTGTTGGTGTGGTGTGGTGTGGCGTAGTGTTGTGTTGTGCTGTGCTGTGTTGTGTTGGTGTGGTGTTGGTGTGGTGTGGCGTGGTGTAGTGTTGCGTTGTGGTGTGGTTGTGTTGTGATGAATTGTGTCGTGTAGTGTAGTGCAGTGTTATGTAGTGTCATGCCGTGTAAAGAAGGTTTGAGTCCAACAATATCGTCATCATCATATCTATCACCATCACCACCACCACCATTATTAGTATAATTATTATTGTTATTGTTATTATTATCATACTATCACCATCATCATTATTATTATTATTATTATTATTATTATTATTATTATTAGTGGTAGTATGTTCTGAAGCAGTCTCTAAAGCTTTTTTCCCGTAGTTTCTGTTGGCTGTTGTGTGACACACAGACCTGGCTCAAGCAGGCTGGGGAATTGTCCAGGAGAGTTTCCTCTGAAAAATCTGCCGAGGTCCAGGGGCTGCCCTACGCCCCTGGTGGTGGTACAGGGGCAACTGATGATTTTTTAAGAGGTTTCTTTTTGTTTTCTCCGCTGGAATCCCCCACCCCACCCCCACCCCCCCCCACTGAAATCAACTGCTCTTCCACTGAAAATAGCCGATCCACTGAGAGTTTCCCAGCCTGCCATTATCATGATGCCAGTCATTCTGGTAGTACTGTTTTGGTTTGGTTACGTGTGTTGCAATATGAAGATACTACCAGTTTTCCTTTTGTGGCTACATTTTCCCAATTTCAAATCCATTGCAGTACTTCCAGTAGCTTGTGAAAATGATATCAGGTGAAGATATTTCTTGTGGATGTTAAACAACAACAACAACAACAAAACACTATTGTTTCGCATGAATTTGGACCGGAAGTAAGAAAATGGACGAATTTCAATTCAGAAGACCTGTCATACTGTATGATAATCCACGTGGTCAGAACTACCGGAAGACGAAAACGAACAAACAAAACACTCTGAACAAAACAAAACAATACACATCACTGTCAACACAAACACACACACACACACAAAGAAGAGTGGGGTCACCTTCCAAAGTGACGTACATCCGAGTGAAGAGACCTCCCAGGGCATAGGCCACAGCAGGTCCCATGATGGCCACGGCTATGATGATGCCTGTAGGAATGTGGACAGCATGACAGGTAGGACTCATGGGGCACACTACTGATCAGACACTATGACATCATAGCTTCTCAGTGACATTTTAAAAGTATCTTCAGAATTGATTATCTCCCTAAGAGTGTGTGTGTGTGTGTGTGTGTGTGTGTGTGTGTGTGTGTGCGTGCGTGCGCGCGTATGCGTGTGTGTGTGTGTGTTTGTGTGTTGTCTGTGTGTGTTTGCCAGTGGATAATACTTTTGTTGCCATGGTTTTTGTTGTTGTTTTTGTTTTTTCAGTGCACCAGGTGCGTGCTGCACACGGGACCTCGGTTTATCGTCTCACCCGGGTGACTTGACGCTCACTTTCAGTATTTCCCAGTTGATGTCCCAGTCTAACCAGGGACAAAGGGCGAGAACGGGATTCGAACCCACACCCGCACGCACGGACGCTGTTCTGGCATACATCAGCGTCTTAACCATTCAGCCACCTTGCTCACAGACCGGACGGGGCCCAAGGCAGGGCGTGGACTGACCCATGTAGAATCCGGTGCTGACTGCGGGCACGTTGGAGTCCACGTAGTAGGAGGTCAAGGAGGAGCGTGGTGTCTTGGCCACCCCCTGCAGGACCATGCCGACCACGATCAGCGCCAGGGATGTTCCCGCGTGGGCACGTGCAGCATGCACCGGGCCCTCCCCCTGCAACTCCCCGGGCCCTGAGGGACAGAGTGGTGGTGGTGTTAGAGTAGTGGTGGTGGTGTTGGTGGTGTTAGTGGTGGTGTTAGAGTGATGGTGTTAGAGTGGTGTTGGTGGTGTTAGAGTGGTGGTGTTAGAGTGGTGTTGGTGGTGTGAGAGTGGTGGTGTTAGAGTGGTGTTGGTGGTGTGAGAGTGGTGGTGTTAGAGTGGTGTTGGTGGTGTGAGAGTGGTGGTGTTAGAGTGGTGTTGGTGGTGTGAGAGTGGTGTTGGTGGTGTTAGAGTGGTGGTGGTGGTGTTAGAGTGGTGGTGGTGGTGATGTTAAGAGGGGTGGTGGTGGTGTTAGAGTGGTGGTGGTGGTGGTGGTGGTGATGATGTTAGAGTGGTGGTGTTGGTGGTGTTAGAGTGGTGGTGTTAGAGTAGTGGTGGTTGTGTTAGAGTGGTGGTGGTGGTGGTGTTATAGTGGTGGTGGTGATGATGTTAGAGTGGTGGCGGTGGTGGTGATGATGTTAGAGTGGTGGCGGTGGTGGTGATGATGTTAGAGTGGTGGTGTTGGTGGTGTTAGAGTGGTGGTGTTAGAGTAGTGGTGGTGGTGTTATAGTGGTGGTGGTGATGATGTTAGAGTGGTGGTGGTGATGATGTTAGAGTGGTGGCGGTGGTGGTGATGATGTTAGAGTGGTGGTGGTGATGATGTTAGAGTGGTGGCGGTGGTGGTGATGATGTTAGAGTGGTGGCGGTGGTGGTGATGATGTTAGAGTGGTGGTGTTGGTGGTGTTAGAGTGGTGGTGTTAGAGTAGTGGTGGTGGTGTTATAGTGGTGGTGGTGATGATGTTAGAGTGGTGGTGGTGATGATGTTAGAGTGGTGGCGGTGGTGGTGATGATGTTAGAGTGGTGGCGGTGCTGGTGATGATGTTATAGTGGTGGTGGTGGTACTGTAACCATGTCGTTGTTGTTGTTGTTGCTGCTGCTGGCTGCTGCTGATGGTGATGATGATAATGATGATGTCAGATGACGATGACGACGATGATGACCATGATGATGGTGACGATGATGGCAGAGAAACACACGGAGACAGACAGTAGGTACACTCACCGTCCACTTCAACGTCACAACCCAATGACGTGTGGTTGACGCCATCACACAGCTGACCTTCAAAACGCCCTGAGGGTTTGGCTGACGTCATACTGCTGACGTTTCCGGCGCCGTTCCAAGACGCAGGGCTTGGAGCACCGAACAGAAACTGGGGCAAAGCGCAAACGATGCCGGAAAGCCCGAACAGGATTGTGAAGTAGCCCAAGGCACGCGGAATGTGAACCTGGTGAAGATACAGCATCGTCTGACAACTGTGGTATGACCTTGGCTTTCTCCACGTCAGTTAACGTCAGTTCTTAATTGTACCGTGAGGCTAACCTTCTCTACGTCAGCTTTCCACGTAACATCTGTTCTCAACTTTACTGTGAGACCAACTTTCTCCACGTCAGCTTTCCATGTAACATCTGTTCTCAACTTTACTGTGAGACCAACTTTCTATACGTCAGTTTTCCACGTAACATCTGTTCTCAACTTAACTGTGAGACCAACTTTCTCCACGTCAGCTTTCCACGTAACATCTGTTCTCAACTTTACTGTGAGGCTAACTTTCTATACGTCAGCTTTCCACGTAACATCTGTTCCCAACTTTACTGTGAGACCAACTTTCTCCACGTCAGCTTTCCACGTAACATCTGTTCTCAACTTTACTGTGAGACCAACTTTCTCTACGTCAGCTTTCCACGTAACATCTGTTCTCAGCTTTACTGTGAGACTAACTTTCTATACGTTAGTTTTCTACGTAACATCTGTTCTCAACTTTACTGTGAGGCCAACTTTCTATACGTCAGCTTTCCATGTAACATCTGTTCTCAACTTTACTGTGAGACTAACTTTCTATACGTCAGCTTTCCACGTAACATCTGTTCTGAACTTTACTGTGAGACCAACTTTCTATACGTCAGCTTTCCACGTAACATCTGTTCTCAACTTTACTGTGAGGTCAACTTTCTCTACGTCGGTTTCCATGTAACGTCAGTTCTCAACTTTACTGTGAGGCCAACTTTCTCTACGTCAGTTTCCATGTAACGTCAGTTCTCAACTTTACCACGAGGCCAACTTTTTCTACGTCAGTTTTCAATGTACTACGTCAGTTTCCATGTAACGTCAGTTCTCAACTTTACTGTGAGGCCAACTTTCTATACGTCAGCTCTTGTGTGTGCCGTTTCTGGTTATTTCTATACGTCAGCTCTTGTGTGTGCCGTTTCTGGTTATTTCTATA
>NC_134902.1:39273239-39278239 GCF_041734735.1 Babylonia areolata
TTAACACTGCAATAATGATGTGAAAAAGCAACAACATGGATGAACATTAACACTGCAATCGTGACGTGATAACATGGATGAACATTCATGGTGCAATAATGATGTGAACACATGGAACAAAATTAACACTACAATCATAGTATGAACACATGGATGAAGATTAACACTGCAATCATGAAGTGTGTGTGTGTGTGTGTGTGTGCACGCGCGCGCGCGCACACACACACACACGCGCGCGTATTTACAATGATTTGTTTATCTATATTTGTCATTACATTTTCAATATTTTAGTTTGTTTTATCTTATTTTTCCATAATTTTGTTTTATATAAATTCTTTATCAAAATATTCTATGTTATTTCATTTCCCATTCCTTTTTTTACTTTAATTCATTTATTCATTAATTAATTGGCTTTTCCAAAGTTGTTTATAATATTTAATTTTTACTTTGGGTTACGCTGCTGGTCAGGCATATGCTTAAAAGATGTGGTGTAGCGTATATGGATTTGTTCGCTCTGGCGAGGGGAGGAAGGATCACCCTGCAGGAAGCTGGTGTAAAAAAAAAGAAAAAAAAAAAAAAAAAAAAAAAAAGAGCAAAAAACAGGGGAGGCGACTCCCGCCATTCAGTCAGACGAGAGAGACTTGAGCACCGAATAATTTGGATCTTCATCATTGTTGACAACTATGATTTTTCTTTATTATTATTTTTTTGTTGTTGATAACTCACTTTGCACAGAACCTATACACACACCACGAAAAAACAGAAGGATGAGAACGAAAATTTCAATGGAATTTGAAAAAAAACAAACAAAAAATATAATAACGAGGAGACAAAATATCAGCACGTAAACACACAATGCATAGAAAATAATGAATATATATGAAAAGGATGAAGAAAATTGCTCATAATATTCAAAGAATGTAAGTATAGGAGAGAGTGAAACAGGAAAGAGGGGCGAAAACACAAACAAACAAAAAAGCACCCACACCACTAGTCATTCGGATGAGACGATAAACCGAGGTCCCGTGTGCAGCATGCACTTAGCGCACGTAAAAGAACCCACGGCAACAAAAGGGTTGTTCCTGGCAAAAGTCTGTAGAAAAATCCACATCGATAGGAAAAACAAATAAAACTGCATGCAGAAAAAAAAAAAGAAAAAAAAAAAAGAAAAAAAAAGGTGGCGCTGTAGTGTAGCGACGCGCTCTCCCTGGGGAGAGCAGCCCGAATTTCACACAGAGAAATGTGTTGTGATAAAAAGAAATACACAGACAAATACAAATACAAAAGTGAACAGCACGGGCCGGAGTGGAAGGAAGGAACATGCACCGGGTGTAGCGACTGTCAGTTAGGTCTGACAAAGGTAACCTCCCCTGGCGCCGACCGAGAAGGGATGGAGGCGAAGACCGGACCGGCAGACCCGATGACAGGAGGCGACACTTCACTTCACTTCACTTCACTTCACTTCAGTAGCTCAAGGAGGCGGCACTGCGTTCGGACAAGTCTGCTAAGCAGATGCCAGACCAGCAGCGTAACCCAACGCGCTTCGTCAGGCCTTGAGGGAAAAAACAACACACACACAAACAACCCCCCCCACACACACCCCCCAAAAAAACCCACAAAAAACAACAACAACAACAAACAAACAAAAAACAAAACAAAACACAAAAAACAAAACAAAACAAACAAAAAAACACTGCATAAACAAATAAATGCATACAACATGGATAATGAATGAATAACTAATTAAATAAAGGAATTTTTTTTAAAGAAAGAAAAAGAAAGAAAGTAAGCAAATATATAATGAAATTTAAAAGAAAAACAAAATAAGAAAAATGTAAAGAATATACATTTTTTTAAACAGACCAATATATATATATATATATATATATATATATATATATATATATATATATATATATATATGTATATATATATATATATATATATATATATAGAAAACTGAAAATAAACAAATTAATGTAAAAAAAAGAAAGAAAAAAAGAAATACTGGAACGATAATAATCAATAAGTAAACCAATAAGCAAACAAATGTAACTGAACATACAGACACACACAGCACGGTAGGTGGGCTGTAGAGGTGAGGGGCAGCTACAGACACGGTAGGTGGGCTGTCGAGGTGAGGGGCAGCTACAGACACGGTAGGTGGGCTGTAGAGGTGAGGGGCAGCTACAGACACGGTAGGTGGGCTGTCGAGGTGAGGGGCAGCTACAGACACGGTAGGTGGGCTGTCGAGGTGAGGGGCAGCTACAGACACGGTAAGTGGGCTGTCGAGGTGAGGGGCAGCTACAGACACGGTAGGTGGGCTGTAGAGGTGAGGGGCAGCTACAGACACGGTAGGTGGGCTGTAGAGGTGAGGGGCAGCTACAGACACGGTAGGTGGGCTGTAGAGGTGAGGGGCAGCTACAGACACGGTAGGTGGGCTGTAGAGGTGAGGGGCAGCTACAGACACGGTAGGTGGGCTGTCGAGGTGAGGGGCAGCTACAGACACGGTAGGTGGGCTGTAGAGGTGAGGGGCAGCTACAGACACGGTAGGTGGGCTGTAGAGGTGAGGGGCAGCTACAGACACGGTAGGTGGGCTGTCGAGGTGAGGGGCAGCTACAGACACGGTAGGTGGGCTGTCGAGGTGAGGGGCAGCTACAGACACGGTAAGTGGGCTGTCGAGGTGAGGGGCAGCTACAGACACGGTAGGTGGGCTGTAGAGGTGAGGGGCAGCTACAGACACGGTAGGTGGGCTGTAGAGGTGAGGGGCAGCTACAGACACGGTAGGTGGGCTGTAGAGGTGAGGGGCAGCTACAGGCGCCGCGATGCAAGAAGAGGTGTCAAGAAGCCCTGAGAAGTGGGGGCAGGAGGGGAGGGTGGGGGGGGGGGGGGGGGGGGGCGAACGGGAGCCAAGCCACACCGAAAAAAAAAGGGGGGGGGGGGGATGTGGCGTGGGCGTACCTACCAACCTCACAGAATTTTTGCTGGAAAAAAAAAGAAACAAAAAAAAGAAAGAAAAAAAAAAAAAAAAACAACAACAGCAAAAAAACAACATGCAGGTGAGTACATTTCAGTTCTCTGCGATCTACAGTGGTCAGTTAACCCACACAGCCGAATCGAAGAATGAATGAAAGAAGAGAATGAACTACAAGTACGATTATGTGTAATGTCATTCCCTCTCCATGTGTATATTTTTTCTTGTTTTTTTTTTCTTCTCTTTTTTCTTTTTCTTCTCTCATTTCTTATCTTATTCACTAACTTGTTTTTCTTACCTTTTTCTGCTTTCTGTTGTGTGAACAACGTATCTTAAAAATGATGTTTATATTCTTTGTAAATTCTTTAAATATATTAATCTCCACGGCGGCTCAAGGAAAAAGAGAGGGAAAAAAAAGTAGGGAAAAAAGGGGGAAACAATGTATGTCTGCAATGACTGTCGCTTATATGCAGTTGGAAAATGTGTATTTTAACATAATTGCAATTGTGTAGCGTCTACCAGCCGTCAAACGAAACAAATGTATTTAATCACATTCCTGAGCACGATATAAGCTGTTAGCTTGTTGTTGCTCCGCTGTCTATCTGTACATGTGTGACATATTTACTGAATAAAATTTTGTTTAAATCAATGAACTACAGTGTGATTCGAACCACATATCTGTTTGGGAAAAAGAAACAAAGAAACAAAACAAAAAAAACAAAAAAAACCCCCAACAAAACAACAACAACAACAAAAAACCGTGGAATTGAATCCCACCACCACCACAATGTTTGCCATAGTTGTGTTGGAAATCCTTATTAATTTTGCGAATAAAAAACACAATGGTGTGATAAAACCGAAACTTGTCTTTTTCTCACTCTTATTCATTTTAGTATCTATTATTATGACCTCGGAATGTTTGTTCTGTCAAGAGGCCATGCAGGGGGGGGGGGGTGAGTTTCCCAGGGCACGCGCTGCCGTCAAAGCTCGCGCCAGTCTCGTGTCGGTCACGAGCCTGCGTGACGTCACCATGCAGTAGTGTGGACAATATCACTGAAGGGCATGGGGGCGGGGCTTAGCGGTTGATTGACAAGGTGGACAGCCGTGGGAAATGTGAAGGTATTGATTTCTCATGGAAGAACAATGTGGACAGTGTGTCTGTGAGATAACTGCGCACGCGACTGCCGCTTTAAGAGAATTGGTCCGCGCGTGTGACCTCCTTGAAGTAAATGGATACGTCAAGTCTTCTGTGTGTGTGTGTGTGTGTGTGTGTGTGTGTGTGTGTGTGTGTGCTTTAATCGAAGCTCGGTTACCAAACCTATTTATTGGCCGGTGTTTGATTTGCGAATTTGTTGTTTTGGTTATGTTCTATTTTGTGTTTCAGTGTTCTTCTAAATTTCGCTGGTAGCTTCTAAATTTGACCATGTTTCTCCTCTCCTTCAGTCTCTCCACTGGTTGCCTGTTTCTGATCGAATAGACTATAAGCTATCCACTCTGACCTTTTCTGCAGTCAACGGATCTGGCCCAAAAGTATCTTTCTGAACTCATCCATATCTATACCCCGTCTCGCCAGCTCCGTTCTTCTTCTGATACTCGACTTCTCAGGATACCTCACGTCAGAAGTAAGACCTATGGACACAGATCGTTTTCTTTTCAATCGCCAAAGACGTGGAACAAGCTCCCTGATAACCTCCGTCATTCTGATTCCCTCGCATCTTTTAAATCTCGTCTCAAAACTCACCTTTTCCCTCAGCAATAAGTTCAATTGTGGCAGGTCCACAACCATATGCATGTATATGAATGTGTATTGTGTGTGCGTGTGTTTGTGTAAGTTTGTGCCTGCCTGTGTGTGCGTGTGTGTTGGGGTGGCTGTTGGATGCACATGTGTGTTGGGATGTATGTATGCAGTGTGCGTACGTGCGTGCGTGCGTGCGTGCGTGCGTGTGTGTGTGTGTGGTCGCATTTTGGTGTGTGTATGTAACATGGATATAATGTTTTATGTTATCAAAAGCGTTTTTGTAAAGCA
>NC_134902.1:39280739-39313239 GCF_041734735.1 Babylonia areolata
TTGGTGTTTTGAAGAGTTGTTTTTTTTTTCTTGGTGGTTTCAATGATACATTATATTGTTTGGTGTTTTTGAAAGTATTTATTTTTAAGGTATTAATTGTTGGACGGTTTTGAAATATTTATCGGTTTGTTCTTCAGAGGTATTGTCTACTCACATATGTCACTCTGCTTCATTGTTCAGGCACGTGCATGCACACTATTGTGTCGTTGTGTGTGTGTGTGTGTGTGTGTGTGTGTGTGTGTGTGTGTGTAGGAGGGGATTATAACATTGCCATTTTGTATGTTTGTATAATCTCCACTACATCTGACGGGACATTGATTAAAACTCCATCCTCCTCCCTGGAAACCTTTTAGCAGGGATTCAAAGAATTATGGATGACACCTATACCCCACGAAGGACTGAACACAACAGTCAAGGCAATAAGACAGCTGCTTGATGAACATAAAAATGGCATGATAATCATCATTAGTTTGAAAGGATTAGTAAAGATGCTTGATGCTACAGTTCTCCAATAGAATCACATATCTGGGCATGTTTGCGACTGCTGATAAAAAAAGAAGAAGAAAGTTGCTTCCCCTTGATTTATGTAAAATAAACTTCGCACTTAATAATAAACCTATTGTGTATGTATTTTGCAGACATCCTTTTCAAAAATGTCGAAACAAAACAAAACAAAACAAAAGTCGTCTTTATACTTTCTTCTTATCTTCGTCTAGCTCAAGTAGTGATTAGTTATAGTCAGTCTTTTTTTTTTCTTTCTACAAACATACGTGCTTTTCGTATTCTGACTCGCCAAGGCTGTTTGAGTAAGATTTAACTCTCTCCATACGAACGGCGAAAGAGACGACGCTAACAGCGTTTCACCCCAATTACCATCATCAAAATATTACAAGCGGAACGCTCTTATACTGAAGAGGTGAATGTTGACAAAGAATACCACAGTTCTGACGACGGAAGCCAAAGGTTGGGTCATTCAGACACCCATTGGACATCCGAGGGTTCTGTGTAGAGGAGAAGAGAGGACTGGCCGTACTGAGTGAGTTAAGGTCCCATCGCCTTTTACGGCCAATGGGGCAGTGAATAAAATAATAGTTGGCCTCCTTCTGTGTCAAGGGGTCGGCAGCAGAAGGCCGCAGGGCACAATCCTCTCTCTCCGCCGTTGTAACCTTCTGTTCCCGCCAGTCAAGTACCCGTTCACACATGGGGGGAGTGAGGAAAATCGGAGTAACGGGCCTTCCCCCAGAACACAACACCATGCCGAAAACGGGGCCTCAAACCCTGATCACTGGTGAACGTTGGATCAGAAGTCAGTCCAACTAACGGCTATCCGACCTTGTTGGGAAGCCACCCTATAGGGAAGTCGACTTGAAATATCTTAATTTCTAAAAAAAAAAAAAAAAAAAAAAAAAAAAAAAAAAAGAAAAAGGAGAAAACCAACAAAAACAAGAGAGGCAAGGCCTTCAAGACTCACTTGTGATAAATTAAGTCCCCTAGCATTAATTACAGAGTAATTTCCCTTTTTTACTATCTGCACCAAAACGTTTGCAAAATAAGTAAAAATTCCATGCTTAGCAAAAGGAGTTCCTGTTTGAACAAAAAAATGATAATAATGACTCCTCTTGTTGTTGTGTCAGAATAAGAGGTCAAAGTGCCAAGTTTAGAGAGTACAAAAAATATAAATATAACAGTAAATGCAGTTTGCATATAATTAGGCTTCTTTTATTATTTTTTGTGCCCATCCCAGATGTGCAATATTGTTTTAAACAAGATGACTGGAAAGAACTGAATATTTCCTATTTTTATGCCAAATTTGGTGTCAACTGACAAAGTATTTGCAGAGAAAATGTCAATGTTAAAGTTTACCACGGACACACACACACGACACACACACACACACACACACACACACACACACACACAACCGAACACCAGGTTAAAACATAGACTCACTTTGTTTACACAAGTGAGTCAAAAACCAACAACAACACCGCAACACATTTCTACAAAACCACGAACAAAATGCTGAATTTTTCTCACTGCGACAGAAATGGACCTGTCGGGACATGACGGTGGCAGTAACCTCCCCTCAACCAGTCAAGCCGCCACTGGCAATAAAGAGCGTGATGGTGAGAGTGACGTCCCTTCAGCCAGACGGACAGCAGACGACGAAGGGCCTGCACCACTACCAGTTGTTGACAGTGTCTCCTCTGGCCGAGAGTCCAGAAGCAGAGACGTTGAACGTGCCGGCCGCCCCACACAACACACCGTTCACCCCATAGAACACGGTGGTCACCCCACACAACGCGCCGCTCACCCCACAATTTCACCAGATTCCGAGGGCCAGCTGGATGTGGGAGACTGTCCCGCGTCAAATGATGACGACACTTCGACCTTGGTGAGTCAGCATGGCTGTACTTTCGTTTTCTGTTTGGTACACCGTGTAGTATCGTATCGTGTTGTGTGTTGTCGTGTTGTGTATTGTCCCGTATCGTGTCGTGTCGTATCGTATCTTTTAGTTCGGCATGCAGCGTAAAAAGTTACGTCATGTTATGATGATATATGACATATAAATTTCTGGTCATGTCACGTCTTCAAACGTTGTGTGTGTGTCGTGTGGAATTTGTAATTTAATTTCATAAAAAGAAAAAAAAAAGGATTTTTAAAAAAATCGATTCTGTTGTTCAGTATAATGTTCTGTTCAGCAGTCAGAGGATTACAGTACATTGTTTTTGTTTCAGCTTCGCTAAAAGTAGTTTTGTACACAATCCAGCTTAGTTCCGCTGCAATATGTGTTTTGTTCAGTTTTGTATATTCCGTAATTTGATCTGACTTCTCTGTGAGCGTAGCAGTTTTGTTCACAGACAAGAAAATCACTGGTTGAAAGACAAAGACGGGAAAGGATCAACGTCTGATTTTGTATATCCCATAATCTCATTTGATCTGAGCACTGTGAACCATGGCATGTTGTTTGTTCGGACTGTGAAGCCTGGCATGTTGTTTGTTCGCACTGTGGACCATGGCATGTTGTTTGTTCGCACTGTGAACCATGGCATGTTGTTTGTTCGGACTGTGAAGCCTGGCATGTTGTTTGTTCGCACTGTGAAGCCTGGCATGTTGTTTGTTCGCACTGTGAAGCCTGGCATGTTGTTTGTTCGGACTGTGAAGCCTGGCATGTTGTTTGTTCGCACTGTGAAGCCTGACATGTTGTTTGTTCGCACTGTGAAGCCTGGCATGTTGTTTGTTCGGACTGTGAAGCCTGGCATGTTGTTTGTTCGCACTGTGAAGCCTGACATGTTGTTTGTTCGCACTGTGAAGCCTGGCATGTTGTTTGTTCGCACTGTGAAGCCTGGCATGTTGTTTGTTCGCACTGTGAAGCCTGGCATGTTGTTTGTTTGCACTGTGAAGCCTGACATGTTGTTTGTTCGCACTGTGAAGCCTGGCATGTTGTTTGTTCGCACTGTGAAGCCTGGCATGTTGTTTGTTCGCACTGTGAAGCCTGACATGTTGTTTGTTCGCACTGTGAAGCCTGGCATGTTGTTTGTTCGCACTGTGAAGCCTGGCATGTTGTTTGTTCACACTGTGAACCATGGCATGTTGTTTGTTCGCACTGTGAAGCATGGCATGTTGTTTGTTCACACTGTGGACCATGGCATGTTGTTTGTTCACACTGTGGACCATGGCATGTTGTTTGTTCACAGACAAGAAAATCACTGGTCGAGAGGAAAAGACGGGAAAGAATGAACCGTCTAATTGAGCACCTCAAGGAACTTCTGATTGACCTTGGGGTGATCAGACCTGTAAGTTTTTCCGCCATCCGTGTGTGTGTGTGTGTGTGTGTGTGTGTGTGTGTGTGTGTGTGTGTGTGTGTGTGTGTGTGAACTTGATTTGTACACATACTATAGGTATGAATAATCATAGTTGATTATGTTATATCTTTATTGCGTTTATTGCAGTCGTAATTGTGCATAATTAATTCGTATCGAAAAGACGAAGCACAAACACTTTTTGTGATGAGTACCGTAAAACTTTCCCTCCCCTCCCCCACCTTCTTCTTTTTTTTACTCTGCGAGTGTGTCTGCTTTCTTTCTTTCTTTTTTTTTTCTTGTTTGTTTGTTTGTATAGTTTATTTTCTAGTTCCTCCAGATTAGTCTCTGAAATTCAGCTGCAAATGCGAGAAATTGGTTTATCATTATTAGTTTTAACATGATTATGTGTATATGTGACGAAGTCGTTTATGGTTATTGGTTAATATAGCACGTTTTTCTATCTTAAGTGGGGAACGTTTATACGATCGACCGACTATATACACTGTATATAACTTTGATGTGTGTTTGCAGGACGAAGCAGGATGCCTCAGTCAGACGGAGACTCTCCGCAAAGTGATAGCGTTTCTGTCACGTGGTAAGCACTCAAACGTTCTTATACATCTGTATACGCACAGAACGCAAAAGGTTATAGTTTCGCAATACAAGTAAAACAGTTACCATTTGATAATTTTGAAAAAAAAAAAAAAACCCAGTAAAAACGAAACTTTAAATACATTATTCCACACACACACACACACACACACACACACACACACACACACACACACACACATTCGTTTATTCGGTTCAAGCAAACGTAGGGAAAATATGAAATAATTTTGATCAGCATGAAGTAAAAAAAACAACAACAAAAAACAAAAACAAACAAACAAACAAAAAACACACCCCAAAAAACAAACAAACAAACAAAAAACCAACAACAACCAAACAACAACAAAAACAAAACCCCCACCGGTGTCTCTGCATCTGAAGGCATTTCAGAAATGGGAGGTAATTCGTCTTAGTGTCGTCCAGGGGAACGCAATGCGTGGATTATCTTTCCACGAGAACAAACAAACACAGGGAAAAACATCTTTCTGAAGTTTAACTTTCAATAAAGACGTTGAAATTCCTCTTGATGTGATTGGCAGATGTGCATGATGCATTTTGGGAATATTTCTTTTTTTGTTGTTGATTTTTTATTTGTTTATATTCTTTTTATATAGTTTTCCATGAATTGTAATGAAACTCGTAAAATTAATCAAGCATGGAACAGACCGTTTAGCCTTCAGCAAAAGAGAGTTCCACAGATTTGTCTTGATGCTTTCCGCAGTCTTCTATAGGTCTTCTATTTCAGCAGCTCCAATAATTGATTTTTGAAAGTTGTTATAAAAAACATTTAAATCTTCACAAAAAATTTAGTAACCTGACAACTGAGCATATAATTTTTCACTGTAGCTTGATGAAGCCTTTTGTACACGAAAGTGCGTCTTCACATGTGACTGGGAACGTTGATGTTTTTGACTTTTTGCATTCATTATCAGTTGTTTCGCTTGTCAGTTTAACGACTTCTCTTTTACGAAGTCCTTTAAGTAATTTCCTGTAACTGTATTTAGAGGTTTTTTTTTTTTTTGTTTTTTTGGGGGGGGGGGGGGGGGGGGGTTGTTTATTTTGTTTTTCTTCCAAATTTCACCCACATTTTTACCCTCATTTGCCCAGTTTCCCCCAACCCTCCATTCATCCACATCTCCCACCCCTTCTAACCGATAATACTCAGATATATTCATAAATACTTTCACAAAATGTCTTCAATCACCGATATGTGTGACGGGACATTAAACAAAAAAAATTCCTCTCCATAGGTCTTCTATATAAGGACTTCTACATAAGCCTTCTATAGAAGGACTTCTATGTAAGTGTCCTATACAAGGACTTCTATTGTAAGTTCGTGAATGGTTCCCAGTATAGTTGTTGTGCATACATCGTCATAGTGATGAGTCAGCTTCACAATTCTCACGCTGTGCGTCACTGTAGCGGACTCATTTTCTGTGACATTTTTATCCATTCCATCTGGTTTCAGTAGTTGAACCTGTCTGCCCCTTTATTCCAGTAAAGCTCCCGTTTATTTATTCAGTTGTTTGTTTATTTGTTTGTTGATGTATCTTCTTTATTTGTTTGTGTGTTTGGTTATTTGTAGTTTGTTTATTGCCAAGGACTGATTTATCAGTTGTTTACATAATTATGTGATGATGATGATGATGATGATGATGATGATGATTTTGTTGTTATCATTGTTTCTGTTGGAGCACAAGTAGTAGTAGTAGTGGTGGTGGTGGTGGTGGTGGTGAAACTCTAGTGTTGTGACAGTCAGTATCACTCTTGACAGAGCTGTGCTGTGCTGTGCTGTGCTGTGGAGGCAGGCAGGCCTCAGTAGAACACACGCACTATCAGTGCCCCCCACCCAACCCCCCGGCCCTCCTCACCCCCCCAACCCCCCTCACCCCTTGCTATTCAACTTGCAGACGAAGAGGACTTCAAAGCTGGCGTGCAGAGGTGCTTACGGGAGGTGAGTCGCTACAGGGACGTGCTGGGGGACCGCGTCACCAGACATCTCCTGATCCACCTGCAGTCCCTGTCGCCGGACCAGCTCTACGCGCGGCATGTGCGTTACGTGCAGCAGCAGCAGCAGCAGCGCCACCTACAGGGCGCCGTCGGTGGGGGTGGGGGCCTCGACACCAGTTCTAGTGGTCTCCCGTGGTACTTGGATCCTATGCGTCCTGGGTCTTCCTGGTCCCCGTCCCGGCCTGGCCTGTCTGCGGTGGATGCTTCTTCTTCGGCTTCCAGCTTTCTTCCTCCTCCTCCTTCTGGGTTCCCGGGAGAGAGTGCTTTTCTTCGGCGCTACGTACCGTCATTGTCCACGAGCAACAGTTCGCTTCTTGCCCCCGTCGTGGCCAGTTCTGCCGCTTTCTCTTCCTCCTTGAACTCCGCCACTTCGTCGTTTCTGTCCGATGTGTATCCCCCTCCGTCGGTCGGTGTTGGTTCCGTTGTGGCCTCAGCTTCCAACCCTGGCCCTTCAGCTGTCAGTGGGATGTTCCCAATTCACCGCACCGCCACCACGTCCGTTTTCCCCGGAGCAACAGACACGTCCAGTTACCCCCGTGCCACGTCCACGCACCACAGTGATGCACCTTTTTACCACGGCGCCACGTCCACTTACTCCACTACCACGTCCACGCCTGGTTTCCTCAGCCAGACGTCCGCGTCCGTTCCCCTCACACTAAACGCTAACCCTAACCCCTAACCCTCACTCTGACCCACAGCCAAACCACTACCCCCTCTCTCTACACACTACCACCACCCTCACCCTCACCCACAACCATACCACTACCCCCTCTCTCTACACACCACCACCACCCTCACCCTCACCCACAACCATACCACCCCCTCCTCCCTCTTCACACCACCACTACCACCACCCTCACTCTCACCCACAGCCATACCACTCCCTCCTCCCTCTACACACCACCCTCACCACCACCCTCACCCTCAACCATACCACTCCCTCCTCCCTCTTCACACCACCCTCACCACCACCCTCACCCTCAACCATACCACCCCCTCCTCCCTCTTCACACCACCCTCACCACCACCCTCACCCTCACCCACAACCATACCACTCCCTCCTCCCTCTTCACACCACCACTACCACCACCCCTCACACTAAACGCTAACCCTAACCCCTAACCCTTACCATCACCCTCACCCTAACCCTTACCCCCACCCTCATCCACAACCATACCACCCCCTCCTCCCTCTTCACACCACCAGCAAGGCCTCATGGAAAGTGACGTCACGGTATCATTCACAGGCGGCGGGGACCCGCCCTGCCCGGAAGTGAGTGTGACGTTTACGGGCGGAGAGCTTCCGGTGTCAGTGCTCTCTCTGGGGATGATGGATGGGACAGTTCGAAGCTCCCACAATGCTCATCGATTTTCTGATCGTGCTTGGAATGAATGGGTGGGCAGGGTGGACAAAAGGGAAGCAAGGAGCGAGAAGCCAGCCCATCACTCGCTGTTCCCTGACGTAAATGTGACCCTGACCTGGAAACAGCGTCTGTAGCACGTGCTCGTGTTTCTGTGTTAGGAAAGGGAAACGAAGAAGAGAGCAAGAAGAAAATCTGGTGCACGTGGACAACGCCCTCAATGAAGTCATGGTGATGTTAACAACAACAACAACAACAACAACAACATGATGATGAGGAGGAGGATATATATATATATACTTGGTTTATTTATTTATTTGTTTTATTATTATTATTATTATTATTTATTTTTAAAATTATATTATTATTATTTATTTATTTATTTATATATTTATTTATTTTATTTTATTTTATTTATTCATTTATTTTATTTATTTTTTTTTTTTTATTCATTTATTTTTTGTACGCTTATAGTTGACTTCATCAAGTTTTTGCGCCTTATACATATTATTATTAGTAGTTGTAGTTCTTTTTTTTATGTATTTATCTTTTTTTTTTCTCTCAAGGCCTGACTAAGCGCGTTGGGTTACGCTGCTGGTCAGGCATCTGCTTGGCAGATGTGGTGTAGCGTATATGGATTTGTCCGAACGCAGTGACGCCTCCTTGAGCTACTGAAACTGAAACTGAAACTGGTTGAAACTCAGGCCCTCAAACAGGCTGTCGCCTTTACATACATACACAAATAGTTCACACTCTCTTCGTGTCGTGGGCTCCGCGCCTTGCAGAAAGCACCGAGGTAAACACATTAGTCTATGTGAAGATCGCGTGCATGCGATTGTGTATATGTGTGACCATGTTGTGTGATAAGAGTATGCCTCACCCAGTGTGATAAAAAAGAAAAAAAACCTAACCCAATGTGAGGAGAGGAAGGAAAGTTGGAAAGAAATAATATGTTGTTTGTGTGGTTTTTCATCGGTCATTTTGAATATGCACATGCTTTTATATTGCATTTGTCATTCTTACGGAGTATATTTATGCACTCATGTGTGTGTTAACTTGAATGATTGCCACCTTTCTGATGCCCATTTCTTTCCCCACTCCACTTTGCCTCCCCCCCCACCATATATGTATGTATGCTTAAGTATGTGTGTATGTATATGTATGTATAGTGTGCACAAAATTATGATTATATATATATATATATATATTTGTGTGTGTGTGTGTGTGAGTGTGTGTGTGTGTGTGTGTGTGTGTGTGTGTGTGTGTGTGTGTGTGTGTGTGATTATATCTGTGTATGTGCATGCATTTGATACATATTGATATGACGGCTTTGTTCTGGGGCGCTTTGCTCCCAGAGAGTGATGGTGGTGCACTTGCAGGGTGGTTGACTGGCCCACTTCCCCACCGCCCACCCCACTCCACCACTGTCCCGCTTCACCCCAGCTGCCCCTCCCCCCACCCCCTTCAAAGGTACTGGGAGTGATGATGGTGTGCAGGGAGGGGGTGGCGGTGTGTAGAGTGTGAGCTGAGTTCTGTAATTGTTTTGCATGCAGCATGTTTTTACCTGCCCAGTTTTACCTGATTTTTACCGCTTGACTTTTTACTCACTGGTTGCTATTTAACCAGCCTGTAAAGCTGTCATTTTTGTGACCTTGCCTGAGGAAACTGTTTTTACAGCGAAAATTTGCTAATTATTTTCAAAATATAAGTCTTAAAGACATGCAGAGACTACTGTATATATATATATAGTATATATATATATATATATATATATATATATATCTGTGTGTGTGTGTGTGTGTGTACACACACACACACACACACACACACACACACACACACAGATACTAGCTAGGCAACAGATAGAAAAGAGTGCTACACCCACCCAATCACCCCCAGTCTATACCTCTACCCGGGGATTAAAACAAATTGGAAAAAAAACCACCAAAGACAAAGGGTAATGGGCGACAAATGAATGAATTAAGGGTGGAAAAAAAAAGGAAACAAACGAAGAAACGAACAGAGCAAACTCTGCCCCTGATGACGTCATTGATGCTCCCTCCACCCTCTCCCCTTGAAACAGTCAACTCATCCAGGAGATCTGGCGACGCCGTCTGTTGGAGGCCACATGAGGGTTAAACCATCGTGTTTATCAGGTCAGGGTACAACAGCGCATGGTCCTCGGAGAGACTTCGGGAGAAACAGCAGGAGAACAGCTGGAGAACATTCAGTCAGATCAAACACCGGGGGTCTTGTGCATGGAACCGGGGGGTACCCGTTATGCCGCCGTCCCGTTATGCCGCCGTCCCGCTATGCCGCCGTCCCGCTATGCCGCCGTTATGCCGCCGTCCCGTATGCCGCCGTCCGCTTTATTCCCTTTCGCTTTTCATCACATGCGCGTGAAAAGTGATATATGACAGTAGCAGTTTTCACAAATGACGTATATTATGATGTAAAACACTGAATGACACTAAAACTCGCCATTTAGAGGCGGGCTCGTGCAAATGCAAACTAAATGATAAAAAATATGTATTCAGGACAAATGTAATACTTTCAATTTTCTACATTTTAAATGAGAAACAAAACCAATAACAAGCAAAAAGAAAAAAGCGTGCTAGAAACGAATTTTAAAGGAAAGTTTCTTGTACAGATCATTTCTCCACTAGTATCTATAGCCCAAAACAAGGAAATGGCGGAAACAATCTTCCAATGTACTGCAAATGTAAAATGCCCTGGTACCGAAAGGGAATAAAATCATATTACCGCAGACCCATTGTCAAACAAACTCTCTCTCTCTCTCTCTCTCTCTCTCTCTCTCTCTCACATACACACACACAGACACATACCCAATCACACTCATAAAGAAATAAAAGATCATAACAACCAATGTTTGTCCCAAACAAACTTTTTTGTGACAAAAGACAATCCGTAAACGGGTCGGCACAACGGGTCGGCGGCATAGCGGGTCGGCGGCACAACGATACGCTCCCCATGGAACCTTACTCCCGTCGTTGGCAGCTCAGTTCAACAGCTCAGCTGTTACACAACGTGTTTGCTAAAATTCCATTCAAGATCGTGTTTGAGTGGAGCTAAAGGAGAGGGGTAGAGGGACGCTGTGACTTCAGCGGGGCTTACAATAGTATTACCACATGATTATTCCAAGTAATGTACACAAATGTTGTCCCTCAGTTGGGTTACGTATTTTCATGCATTTTAAAGTGAAAAAAAAAAAAACTGGATGAAGGAAACATTTTCACATCATTAGCAACGAGGTTCGAATTTGAATGGCCAAACTATCCACAAAACAAGAGAGGCAAGGCCTTCAAGACTCACTTGGAATACACTTTAAAAACAACTTAAAAAAAAAAAAATCAATCGTTAAGATGTGTTCTGTATTTGTTTTTATAAGGCTTCATGTTAAAACTAAAAAACGACAAAAAAGGCCTTAGCGCTGATTCGAATCCAGCATGTTCAGTTAGAAAGATTTATATATAAACATTTTTTAAGGGCGATAAATCGATTGCAGTTTTCGAATTGAAAACGCTGTACAAATAATGTTATTTTGGTGTGTCTCGGGTATTTGAGAATTCTTTAAAGTCCGCGCTAAAGGAGACGTTGCCATCGCCTCAAGCACTCTGCAACACTTAGCAGTTTTCTCTGGATCTAGATAGATGCAGGACAAGTTTTGTTACACTCCCGGGAAAGTACGACACGGTGCATTCAATCTCTCTTTTATGTTCATTCTGGTTGATTGAGTATCCACTTTAAAATATTCATATGCAGTAAACACGTCGATGATGTAGTCTGTGTCACTGTATGTGTTCTGTCCAGAACTTGTATTTCTTTCCATTTAACTGCGAACAAGAAAATAGAGGTCACGCCGTATTCTTAGAAAGCATCGCCTGCGCTACTGCAACTGAGATGCGGCAATATGGTGTTTTCGGAATCCCGGAAATAGCCTCAACGAAATAAACCGTCAATGATGCGGGAAACACGGCTTAATTCGGGAGACTTATTACCTATCATTGGTATGACTGTGAAGATTTTTTTCCTACCATTATTAAGTCAATTTTTTTTTGTGATGGACAAAGTATTTCCAGAGAAAATGGCAATGTTAAAGTCTACCACTGATACACAGACATACAGACAGCACACACACACACACACACACACACACACAAATGACAATCGAACACCGGGTTATAACATAGACTCACTTTGTTTACACAAGTGAGTCAAAAAACAACCACCTTTTGTAACATTTTTATCTATGGAGTTCACATTAAAACAACCACTTTTGTAACATTTTTGTCTATGGAGTTCACAGTAACTGTGTGTTGACATAGATATATGAATAATAAGGGCAAGAAAAGAAAAATATATCCTTTGCAACATGAACACACACGTCTTGGACTGAGTGTGAAAAATCCCGCGCATAAAACAAAAGAAAGAACTGGATACCCGAATGTGCGCACACAGTAATTATATCTTTCTGTGACAAATGGAATTTAAAAAAAAAAATCTAATTTATTTTTTGTACAATATATGTACACATATTAAACGCGTCTACCAAAACTGATACATAAGGATATGAGAACGGCCGGCCAATCACGAAAATAAATACAAAATGAAGAAATAACCGGGGAAACTTATGTATCATCAATAATCGGTACGAAACAACGACACAGCTTTTGGGTTCGAACCTAGCTTCTGAATAATTCATCTGCTTATCTCAGCAGCTGGTGAGTCGACGGGTAGAAATACCCTGTGGCAAAGACCGGGTGCCACACTCTGGCAGTGAAGAGGCAGGGAGGAAAAGTGAAAGAGACTGGGGGTGGGGGATGGGGGGGGGGGAGGGAGGGGGGGAATGGGGGGGGGGGGGTTCTTTTCCAGTTCCAGATGTGATGATGTGGAACAATTCCTGCTCAATGCTCAGTACTCGTTGAAGAGAGGCCCCAGAGACGTGGAGATACAGGTGCAGCGTAAGTATCAGTGTCAGTAGCTCAAGGAGGCGTCACTGCGTTCGGACAAATCCATATACGCTACACCACATCTGCCAAGCAGATGCCTGACCAGCAGCGTAACCCAACGCACTTAGTCAGGCCTTGAGAAAAAAAAGAGAAAAAAGAAGAAAAAAAAAGAAAAAGAAAAAGAGGTAAATGAATATCTAGAAAAAAGAAAAAGAAAAGATAATAATAATAATAATAATAATAATAATAATAATAAAAAGACAATAAGATTCCCACCCTCACTCTCCCCTCCCCTCACTCTCCCCCCCTCACTCCAGTAAGATTCCTCTTCTTTCCGCCCCCCACCCTCACTCTTTTCCCCCACATCACTCTCTTCCCCCCTCTCTCCCCCCCCCCCTCCAGCTCCAGTATGATTCTTCCCCCCCCCCCGCTCACTCTCTTCCCCCCTCACTCCCCCCCACCCCCCCACTCTTCCCCCTTCCCCCCTCCCCCCTCCAGCTGCAGTATGATTCCTCTTCTTTGCCCTGGCTGAGGAAACTGGTCGTTTGAACTGTATTGTGCTGCAGGCAGGGAGGCAAAGGGTGCACCTTTTAGCCGGCTGGATATCACCTGGGGCCTCCCCCTTGTCCCTAATTACCGGCAATTTTCACCCGGTAACGTCCGGGTGTCAGCAGGGAACAGAAATCCGGCACCAGCCGGTGCGGCTTTACTCTTAGCCACCCTCACGTCACGTTCACACCGGGGGGTAAAATATGATGGACATCCTCCCACCCCTCTTCCTTCCGCCTCTCCCCTCACCACACAGGTGCACCACTCCCCGCACGTTAGTAGTAGTAGTAGTAGTAGTAGTAGCAGCAGCAATAGCAGCAGCAACAGCAGTAGTGGTAGTAGTGGCAGTAGCGGTAGCAGTAATAGTAGTAGTAGTTGTTGTTGTTGCAGTAAAGAAGTTGAAACAGGGTGTGGTGGAGAAAGGCGAGGGTGGGGGTGGGGGTGGGGGTTGGGGGGTAAAAGGGGAGGGTGGGGGTGGAGAAAGGGGAGGGTGGGGTGGGGGTGGGGGGTGGGGGTAAAAGGGGAGGGTGGGGTGGGGGTGGGGGGTGGGAGTAGAGAAAGGGGAGGGTGGGGTGGGGGTGGGGGGTGGGGGTAAAAGGGGAGGGTGGGGTGGGGGGTGGGAGTGGAGAAAGGGGAGGGTGGGGTGGGGGTGGGGGTAAAAGGGGAGGGTGGGGGTGGGGGGTGGGAGTGGAGAAAGGGGAGGGTGGGGTTGGAGAAAGGGGAGGGTGGGGGTGGAGAAAGGGGAGGGTGGGGTGGGGGGTGGGGGTGGAGAAAGGGGAGGGTGGGGGTGGAGAAAGGGGAGGGTGGGGTGGGGGTGGGGGGTGGGGGTAAAAGGGGAGGGTGGGAGTGGAGAAAGGGGAGGGTGGGGTGGGGGGTGGGGTTGGAGAAAGGGGAGGGTGGGGGTGGAGAAAGGGGAGGGTGGGGTGGAGAAAGGGAAGAGTGGGAGTGGAGAAAGGGGAGGGTGGGGGTGTGGTGGTGAAAGGAGATGGAGGATGGAGGGCAACCAGACTGTACGTTGCCTTTGACAGCCAAGGACGACTGCGACGAATTGTGACTGTAGTTCAAAGTCAGATAAAACAAAACAAAAAAACAACAAACAAAACAACCAAAAACAAACCAACAACAACAGAAAAACAACAACAATAACAACAAAAAAAGAACAACCCCCCCCCAAAAAAAAAAACAACAACAACAAAACAAAACAAACAAAAAAACGGAGGGGTGGGGGAGGTCCACTTCTGAGCGACACCGGTTACTTCTCAGCGTGCCTCGCTTCGTGCGAATTGGACCGGGTCGATGTGTTTGAATGGTGGTTGGGGTTGGGGGAGCAAGGCGGCCGTTATATGGCTTTTTGCCTGTGATAACAGACATTTGCCTGCCAAGAGGGAGGGGGGTGGCGGGGAGGGGAGGAGGGGGGAGGGGGGGAGGGGGGTCGGCAAGTATGCTGGCTGCGTTTTTGGTTGTTTTTTTTTTAGGTTTTTTTGGGTCGTTGTTGTTGTTTCTTTCTTAATATTTTTTAAGATGTTGGCAAGGCATTAGTGGCCACACAATGGGGCTTTGGAGAATGGATGTGGATTGTGTGACAGGGACACAGCACCTTCGTGCGTGCCTGCTGTGTGTGTGTGTGTGTGTGTGTGTGTGTGTGTGTGTGTGTGTGTGTGTGTGTGTGTGTGTGCGTGCGTGTGTGTGTGTGTGCGCGCGCGCGCGCGCGCGCGCGCTCGAAAGTATGAGTGTGTTGAGAGGGGGGTGGGTGGGGGGAAGGTACGTACATATGTATATTTGAATGCATATATATATATATATATATATATATATATCTATCTGTACAGTGTGCTTGTATGTGTGTGTGTGTGTGTGTGTGTGTTTTATTTTATTTATTAAAAAAAAAAAATTGTGTGTGTGTGTGTGTGTGTGTGTGTGTGTGTGTGTGTGTGTGTGTGTAGTTTGCTAGGTACATTTTGGTGTGTTTGCGTTACTTAAATGTCACGTGCTGTAGGTAAAAACTCCACGTGTTTTATAAAACACCCACATGAGCTTACTGGTTAGAATGCTTAGTATCCATTAGTATTGTTACAAGTAGTAGTAGTAGTAGTAGTAGTAGTAGTAGTAGTTCTTGTTGTTGTTGTTTAGCAGCAGCAGCAGCAGCAGCAGCAGTAGTAGTAGCAGCAGTAATAGCTTTCTTGTTGACGATACCACTCTCCGTTAAAAAGACAAAAAACAAAAACAAATGCAGTGTGCATCAATTTGCAAGAGAATGTAGATCATATTGTATTGACTGACCGAAACCACATGGCCTTTCATTCTGTAAAATTCTATCTTTATGTTAGTTACACGCGGCAAAAACGACAAAACATACAATATAAATTAAATGATATCAAAGTTTTTTTTTAAAGTGCAAGAAGAAGAAGAAGAAGAAGAAGAAGAAGAAGAAGAAGTTTCCTTAATCAACACACACAATTTTCGTATGCTTTATTGCAGCTAGATGTAGGTTATGCCTGAACATGTTGAAACCTAGTCAGAACTTGTTAAAATCAAATCAACACTTTTTGAACCATCGTCTCTGCAAATTAATGACTACAAGGAACTTAACATACTGCCTGGATGTTGCGTAATAAATGTGACTTGCGATAAATTCACAGAAAAAAACACTGCCGGAAACAACACGATATACACACCATGCCCCAGAACTGATCTCTGTAAAGCAGCATGTACCCACGTAGTATGCTATGGAAAGAACAGACAAACATGGTCTATCCTCTACTGATGATGCCTACCACAGGTAAATGTAAAATGTATGTCCCTATCCCCATCCTTCTGTCTCCCTGTCCCTCATCCTGTCTCCCTGTCCCTCAACCTTCTGTCTCCCTGTCCCTCATCCTGTCTCCCTGTCCCTCATCCTTCTGTCTCCCTGTCCCTCACCCTTCTGTCTCCCTGTCCCTCATCCTGTCTCCCTGTCCCTCACCCTTCTGTCTCCCTGTCCCTCATCCCGTCTCCCTGTCTCTCATCCTTCTGTCTCCCTGTCTCCCTGTCCCTGATCCTTCTGTCTCCATGTCTCCCTGTCCCTCATCCTGTCTCCCTGTCCCTCACCCTTCTGTCTCCCTGTCCCTCACCCTTCTGTCTCCCTGTCCCTCATCCTGTCTCCCTGTCCCATAACCTTCTGTCTCCCTGTCTCCCTGTCCCTCACCCTTCTGTTTCCCTGTCTCTCATCCTTCTGTCTCCCTGTCTCCCTGTCCCTCACCCTTCTGTTTCCCTGTCCCTCACCCTTCTGTTTCCCTGTCTCTCATCCTTCTGTCTCCCTGTCCCTCACCCTTCTGTCTCCCTGTCTCCCTGTCCCTCACCCTTCTGTTTCCCTGTCTCTCATCCTTCTGTCTCCCTGTCTCTCACCCTTCTGTCTCCCTGTCTCCCTGTCCCTCACCCTTCTGTTTCCCTGTCCCTCACCCTTCTGTCTCCCTGTCTCCCTGTCCCTCACCCTTCTGTTTCCCTGTCTCTCATCCTTCTGTCTCCCTGTCCCTCACCCTTCTGTCTCCCTGTCTCCCTGTCCCTCATCCTTCTGTCTCCCGGTCTCCCTGTCCCTCAACCTTCTGTTTCCCTGTCTCTCACCCTTCTGTCTCCCTGTCCCTCACCCTTCTGTTTCCCTGTCTCTCATCCTTCTGTCTCCCTGTCTCCCTGTCCCTCACCCTTCTGTCTCCCTGTCCCTCATCCTTCTGTTTCCCTGTCCCTCACCCTTCTGTCTCCCTGTCTCCCTGTCTCTCATCCTTCTGTTTCCCTGTCTCTCATCCTTCTGTCTCCCTGTCTCCCTGTCTCTCATCCTTCTGTTTCCCTGTCTCTCATCCTTCTGTCTCCCTGTCCCTCATCCTTCCGTCTCCCTGTCCCTCATCCTTCCGTCTCCCTGTCCCTCATCCTTCTGTCTCCCTGTCCCTCATCCTGTCTCCCTGTCCCTCAACCTTCTGTCTCCCTGTCCCTCATCCTGTCTCCCTGTCCCTCACCCATCTGTCTCCCTGTCCCTCACCCATCTGTCTCCCTGTCCCTCACCCTTCTGTCTCCGTGTCCCTCAACCTTCTGTCTCCCTGTCCCTCATCCTGTCTCCCTGTCCCTCACCCTTCTGTCTCCCTGTCCCTCACCCTTCTGTCTCCCTGTCCCTCATCCTTCTGTCTCCCTGTCTCCCTGTCCCTCACCCATCTGTCTTCCTGTCCCTCACCCATCTGTCTCCCTGTCCCTCACCCTTCTGTCTCCCTGTCCCACACCCTTCTGTCTCCCTGTCCCACACCCTTCTGTCTCCCTGTCCCTCACCCATCTGTCTCCCTGTCCCACACCCTTCTGTCTCCCTGTCCCTCACCCTTCTGTCTCCCTGTCCCTCAACCTTCTGTCTCCCTGTTCCTCATCCTTCTGTCTCCCTGTCCCTCAACCTTCTGTCTCCCTGTCTCCCTGTCCCTCAACCTTTTGTCTCCCTGTCTCCCTGTCCCTCATCCTGTCTCCCTGTCCCTCATCCTTCTGTCTCCCTGTCCCTCACCCTTCTGTCTCCCTGTCCCTCATCCTGTCTCCCTGTCCCTCAACCTTCTGTCTCCCTGTCTCTCATCCTTCTGTCTCCCTGTCCCTCATCCTTCTGTCTCCCTGTCCCTCATCCTGTCTCCCTGTCTCTCATCCTTCTGTCTCCCTGTCCCTCACCCTTCTGTCTCCCTATGATTAAAGGGAGAAAGATATATAAACTCGCGATTGATGTGTTACACACACACACACACACACACACACACACACCAAACACACACACACACACACACACACACACACACACACACACACACACACACACACACACACACACACACACACACACACACACACACATATATATATACATGTGTGTGTGTGTGCTGACTGAATTCAGCACAGCATGTGAGGTTGTTCTTTGCTGAATTCAGCACAGCCTGTGAGGTTGTTCTTTGCTGCCTGAATTCAGCACAGCTTGTGAGGTTGTTCTTTGCTCAGTCTGAATTAGAAATATTTCTACATTTCATACAGAATTCAGAATTCATGATGTATGTCGGCGTGTAACTGGAAACTATTCTTAACCCAAGTTTTCACCAGGGTATAAACCCCTTTCTTTGACGCAAAATAGAATATCAAGCAAGCTGTTCGTTACAACCCAACAGTAATATTTAGCACTTTAGGGATATCTAGTTGTTTTGGACATTATTACCATTAGGGACATTCATATATATATATATATATATATATATATATATATATATATATATATATATATATTACATATACATACATACATATATATTTGTACAACACATAAGTAATAAGTATCGGTCACCATAACAGTCCTTTCACTGACACAGTGTATACAACACATAAGTATCGGTCACCATAACAGTAATTTAACTGACACAGTCTATACAAAACATAAGTATTGGTCACCGTAACAGTCCTTTCACAAGCACAGTTCATACAACACATAAATATCGGTCACCATAGCAGTAATTTCACCAGCACAGTTCATACAACACATAAATATCGGTCACCATAGCAGTAATTTCACCAGCACAGTTCATACAACACATAAATATCGGTCACCATAGCAGTAATTTCACCAGCACAGTTCATACAACACATAAGTATCGGTCACCATAGCAGTAATTTCACCAGCACAGTTCATACAACGCATAAGTATCGGTCACCATAACAGTAATTCAACTGACACAGTGTATACAACATGTAAGTATTGGTCACCATAACAGTAATTCAACTGACACAGTCTATACAACACATAAGTATTGGTCACCATAACAGTAATTCAACTGACACAGTCTATACAACACATAAGTATCGTCACATAACAGTCCTTTCACTAGCACAGTTCATACAACACATAAATATTAGTCACCACAACAGTAATTTCACCAGCACAGTTCATACAACACATTTTATACAACACATTGACACAGTCTAAACAACACAAAAGTATCGGTCACCATAACAGTAATTTCACCAGCACAGTTCATACAACACATATGTATCGGTCACCATAACAGTAATTTCACCAGCACAGTTCATACAATACATAAATCTTGGTCACCATGACAGTCATTTTCAGTGCTGGTCTGGGTGCGATGATTTGATTTCAAATACATGCTTCGTTGCTGGGAAGCCGTTTGCCATGTGTGTGAGTGGTGGGTGTTTGCGGGTGTCCGTGCACTTCGTGGTGTGTGTGTGTGTGTGTGTGTGTGTGTGTGTGTGTGTGTGTGTGCCTGAGTGCGTGTTGCAGGGATGTGTTTTCGGGAGGGCGTCATGTGTGGCTAGTGCTTTGAACAGTATTTCTGGAGAAACGCCATATTCATTATTATTATTATTATTATTATTATTATTATTATTATTATTATTATTATTTACTTACAAAAGTGTGCAGACATTTTCGAGCAAGTGCGATAGCATCAACAGGCTTTAAAAAAAATTTTGTTTTTCACTTTCAACGATTTTCCGTAACCAGTTAGGATGTCGTCAACGTGATTATTATTATCATTATTATTATTTATTTGTTTATTTATTTTATTTTTTTATTTTTTTTAATTCATATTTTTTCAGTGTCATTTCCTTGTTGCTCCATGACCAGGTGGAGACTTGGTCGTGTCTGAAATTACGTGTGTGTGTGTGTGTGTGTGTGTGTGTGTGTGTGTGTGTGTGTGTGTGTGTGTGTGTGTGTGTGTGTGTGTGTGTGTGTGTGTGTGTGTGTGTGTGTGTGTGTGTTGAAATAGTCCTCAGCACGCGACCTATTTTTATGATTATCATTTTTATGCACATAAAACATGGGATGAGTTTCTCATCATACATATAATTATTGTGTAATTGAAGCCATTTGCGTACACTGCTGCTCCGGAAGAAACTTGAATGGCTTCAGTGTGTGTGAGCTGGGGCTTGGGGCGATGCGTCATTGTGTGGGTCAGGTACTGTGAATTATTTTTTTTTTTTTTTTTTTTTCCTTTTTCTCAAGGCCTGACTTAGCGCGTTGGGTTACGCTGCTGGTCAGGCATCTGCTTGGCAGATGTGGTGTAGCGTATATGGATTTGTCCGAACGCAGTGACGCCTCCTTGAGCTACTGAAACTGAAACTGTATTGTGTTTGAACATTTCATTGTGTGTTTTGGCCCAGGTGGATAATAGTTTCTCCCCCTCCCCACCCCCCCGGACACCAGGTACACGTAGAGAAACGCAATGTGAAGAGCATGGACAGGAAAGCTTTGAAGGAAGACCTTCGTGACCCACTGATGATCTTGACAGCATTCTCCAGTTGGTCTGTGTCAAACATCCGCCTGTCACAGAGCGGGTAGTGTCGTTCCGCTGCACATCCCCCTGGTTTGGCTCTGTCAGAGAGGACGTGAGGACCGCTGAACTTGTCGTGGCGTCAGACTGAAGGACGCTGCCATGCCCGTGGTTCGTGCATCCACAAACAGCTGTATAATGTAACAAAACGAATTATGACGAACATTGTACTAGCCGCCAAGACTGACTATAACAGCTGTCAGATTGAACGAAGTGAGTCATTTAAACAGACGGCTGTTTCCATCACCAACCAACTCGCTGCTGAAAACAGTCTGTCGCGCCCACCACTGCGCCACCGACACAGCTTCCTCAAATTGTTGCTGACTATTTGAATAACAACATGCAGAAACTCCGTGATAGCTTGGACTGTCCATACCAGAACATAGTGATAGTTGTGAGGCTGGAGAGACATGTGGTCATTCCTTCAGTTGTTTTGAACCTGTGAGTAATGAATGCGTCGATATGGGCTGTGCACCAAAAAACCTGCGATCTCGATGTTCTTCCTACCAGTAACCCTTCTGTTCGAATGCCTTGATGAAATTCTACAAGCTTTGACCCATGCAATCAATAACTCCTTATCATCTAGAAGTTTCCATTCTCCCTGCAGATTAGCGTTAGTTAAACCCCTGCTCAAGAAACCTTCCTTTAACCGTAATGAGCTAAAACAAAAAAACAAACAAAAAAACAACAACAAAAAATTGTCCAGTGTTTAACCTGTCCTTCATATAAAAATAACTGAAAAGTTAGTGTTTCGCCAGCTTTTCCTCTATCTGAACTTCCATGATCTCTTCAGTTATGTTCAGTCTGTGTACTGCCTGTTTCACAGTAAAGAAACAGCTCTTTTGAAAATTACAAATGATCTTCTCCTTGCACTAGATTCTGGAAACATGTCTGTACCTGGGTTGCTTGATCTCTCGACCGCGTTTGACACGATCGACATGATATCCTGCTTCGTTGGCTCGAGCATGTCTCTGGCATTGGAAGCAGAGCTCTATCATGGTTCAACTCACATCTGTCTAACTCAAACAGTTGTGGTGGAAGGCTCGAGGTCAGCACCATCCTGTCTTAAATATGGCATTCCACAGGGTTCAGTGCTGAGGCCCGATTTGTTTGTTTTCTACACAGTCACTTGACCACATTTTCAAAGAACACTCCATTAATCACTTTGTATTTGCAGATGACACACAGATGCAGAGGTCAGCTTCCCAAGAACAAATAAGCCCAGCCATATCGGGCGTGCAGACATGCATTTCCTGAGTCAAAACCTGAATGAGCATAAACGAAGTACAACTTAACGACGAGAGAACTGAAGCACTGTTGATGAAGTCCAAGAGATCATCTTTTCAGACCGACACCCCCTTCACAGATCATGCAAAGAATCTTGGCGTCGCTCTCTCCAGCGATATGTCCATTGACAAGCATGTTTCTAATGTCTGTAAACCAGCATACATAGAACATCGCCGCATTGCTTCCATTCGTCACTCCCTGTCTGTTGACGCAACCAAAACTCTCATTTGTGCGTTTGTCTTCTCAAAACTGGATTATTGTAATTCTCTGCTTGCTGGTACTCCAAAGTGCATTATTCATAAACTGCTGAAAGTCCAAAACTCAGCTGCCCGTCCTGTTCTGAAACGCCCAAAGAGTGACAATAGTTGGTTTCTTCTGAAACAACTTCATTGGTTGCTGATACAATCCAGGATTGAGTATGAACTCTCCACACATTACTTTCACGCCATCTCTGGTTCACATCAAACTATCTTCTTTCTGATCTCCTCACTGTTCATACTCCGTTAAGACTACATTCATCATCAGACAGTCGCATTCTCCAAATCCCCTCTGTTAAGATTGAGTCCTTCGGTCAAAAATCCTTTGCATACACCGTGGAATTCCTTGCCATATGAATTTAGACACTCCCAGTCCTTTTCTGCCTTCGAAATCAACCTCAAGACTCATCTGTTTAAAGCTGTCTTTAACTGACATCCTGATGCCTGCGATAGTGTGGGCGTGTGCCTGTTTCTGTTTCTGTGAGTGTTGTTGAAGGTTTGTGTGGAGGGAAGTGGGAAGAGTGGGACTGATTTTCGGGTGTTGTAACTTGGTTTGTTTGTTCGAGCGTTGTAATGTACACGACTGGTTTGGATTGCTTTGAATGTTTCAACTGGATAGTGAGTTTAGTATTGGGATTTGTTTTGAGTTTTGTGGTTGGTTAGATATTCTAATATGCTACTAAGGTGTTTGTGGAGGGGTTGAGACTGATATTAAGTATTGTAATTTTAGATGTCAATGAAAGTATTAATTCAGCATTGTTATATATGTGAGCAGTTTCAAGTATTGGAATTGGCATTAGCATTTCTGATGTTCTAAGTTTTGTGATATTAGTGTTGGTGTTGGGTGTTATGAAAATTAATGTGGAAGGTGCATTGGTTGAGTGTCGTGGAGTGTGCTGTGTGTGGTGAGAGTGGTGTTGCGTATCGAAATTTTGGCTGTGTGTGTGTGTGTGTGTGTGTGTGTGTGTGTGTGTGTGTGTGTGTGTGTGTGTGTGTGTGTGTGTGTGTGTGTGTGCGTGCGTGCGTACGTGTGTGTGTGTGTGTGAGAGAGAGAGAGAGAGAGAGAGAGAGAGAAAGAGAGAGAGAGAGAGAGAGAGAGAGAGAGAGAGAGAGAGAGTTTCCACGTGCTTTGGCGTTTGGCTGGATGTCTGTTAAGGATTTTTGTCTTTCATTTTGTGATCAAGTGCATGTTTTACTCATGGGGTTTTTACACAGTGGAGTGCAGTTGAGTATGTCTTGCATAATGGTGGTATGTGGATTGGATTATTATTGTTGTTAATACCTTTCATGCTGTGTCTTGTTTCAAGTTGTCATGTTTGTGTCTTCCTTGGATCAACCTGCATATCTTTAAAGGATCATGTATGTTTTCCAAACAAAATTGGAACTATTGGTATTGTAAAGCGCTTAGAGCAAAATTATTTGATAAAGCGCTATATAAATAAACTATTATTAAGAATTATCATTATTATATCAGCACAGACAGAAGGGACATGTCAGCACAGACAGACAGACAGACAGACAGAAGGGACATGTCAGCACAGACAGACAGACAGACGTAATGAACTTGTCAGCACGGACAGACAGACAGACGTAATGAACATGTCAGCACAGACAGACAGACAGACAGACAGACAGACAGAAGGAACATGTCAGCACAGACAGACAGACAGACAGACAGACAGACAGACAGACAGACAGACAGAAGGAACATGTCAGCACAGACAGACAGACATAAGGAACATGTCAGCACAGACAGACAGACCTAATGAACATGTCAGCACAGACAGACAGACAGACAGACAGACATAATGAACATGTCAGCAAGGACAGACAGACGTAATGAACATGTCAGCACAGACGGACAGACGTAATGAACATGTCAGCACAGACAGACAGACATAATGAACATGTCAGCACAGACAGACAGACATAATGAACATGTCAGCACGGACAGACAGACATAATGAACATGTCAGCACAGACAGACAGACGTAATGAACATGTCAGCACAGACAGACAGACGTAATGAACATGTCAGCACAGACAGACAGACATAATGAACATGTCAGCACAGACAGACAGACATAATGAACATGTCAGCACAGACAGACAGACGTAATGAACATGTCAGCACAGACAGACAGACATAATGAACATGTCAGCACAGACGGACAGACGTAATGAACATGTCAGCACAGACAGACAGACATAATGAACATGTCAGCACAGACAGACAGACATAATGAACATGTCAGCACAGACAGACAGACGTAATGAACATGTCAGCACAGACAGACAGACGTAATGAACATGTCAGCACAGACAGACAGACATAATGAACATGTCAGCACAGACAGACAGACGTAATGAACATGTCAGCACAGACAGACAGACATAAGGAACATGTCAGCACAGACAGACAGACAGACAGACAGACATAAGGAACATGTCAGCACAGACAGACAGACAGACAGACAGACAGACATAAGGAACATGTCAGCACAGACAGACAGACAGACAGACAGAAGGAACATGTCACCACAGACAGAGAGAAAGGACATATCAGCACAGACAGACAGACAGTTTCAGTTTTAGTTTCAGTAGCTCAAGGAGGCGTCACTGCGTTCGGACAAATCCATATACGCTACACCACATCTGCCAAGCAGATGCCTGGCCAGCAGCGTAACCCAACGCGCTTAGTCAGGCCTTGAGGTCGGACAACGTTCGTGCAACCTTCGTGGGTCAGACAGACAGACATAAGGAACATATCAGCACAGACAGACAAACAGACAGACAGACAGACAGAAATGTTGGGCAACAACCCCCACTATCACCTTGCATTCTCAGCCTTTGTTTGTGGATCAAAACCTATCTGATGACAGTGATTGTCAGTGAGCATGTCACTGTGTGCCTGTCCGTCAGCTTGTGTGTGTGTGTGTGTGTGTGTGTGTGTGTGTGTGTGTGTGTGTGTGTGTGTGTGTGTGTGTGTGTGTGTGTGTGTGTGTGTGTGTGTGTGTGTGTGTGCTTGTGTGTGTGTGTATGTATGTGTGTGTGTATGTGTGTGTGTGTGTGTGTGTGTGTTTGTGTGTGTGTGTGTGTGTGTGTGTGTGTGTGTGTGTGTGTGTATGTGTGTGTGTATGTGTGTGTGTGTGTGTGTGTTTGTGTGTGTGTGTGTGTGTGTGTGTGTGTGTGTGTGTGTGTGTGTGTGTGTGTGTGTGCGCGCGCGCGCGTACAACGACAAACACAACCAAAAGCAGGCAAAGTCTGACGACGCTTTTAAGTAAGGTCTTTGTTATTTCCGCACAGTACTTCACATGAAGAATTCATTTCAAAGCGTGTGTCATGACACGGGACCACCTCTGACTAGCCTTTCGTTTCTGTGACATGTATCATGCATGTGTTAATTGAAGTGGGATCAGAGAGAGAGACAGACAGACAAAGAGAGAGAGAGAGAGAGGGAGGGGGGGAGGAGAGGGGGCTTGGGGGGAATGGGGGTGGGGGTTAGTTTAAGGGATTATGCTGCCTTGTATCATTTAACACACACTGACATTGGTCCGTAACTGATCCTACTGATGTATGTGGTGGACAGTGAGCATTCCTGGTCACATTTATGAAACGGTGATGATGGTGTTGGTGGTGATGGTGATGACGATGACAATGATAATGGTGATGATGATGATGTTGATGGTATTGGTGGCGGTGGTGGTGATGATGATAATGATAATGGTGATGATGATGATAGTGTTGGTGGTGATGGTGATGACGATGACAATGATAATGGTGATGATGATGATGATGATGGTGTTGGTGGTGATGGTGATGACGATGACAATGATAATGGTGATGATGATGATGTTGATGGCATTGGTGGCGGTGGTGGTGATGACGATAATGATGATGTTGATGATGATGATGGTAGTGGTGGCGGTGGTGGTGATGATGATAATGATAATGATGATGTTGATGATAGTGGTGGCGGTGGTGGTGATGATGATAATGATAATGATGATGATGGTGTCAATAATGGTGACATTAATGTAATAGCACACAGCAAACATAACTAATATTCCATTCAAGGAAATACATGGTCATACAAACCGCACCCATCAGTGAATTTCAAACGCCCATAAAATAGAATAGAATATGAAAACAAACAAAACAACAACAAACATGAGGCTTGTGGATGTACAGTCAGACTCCGGAGTATCACGACACAGGAAGAGAACACACAATTTTTCATGTAGAGTTTATGTGAACCACAGGGAGAGAACACACAGTTCTTCATGTAGAGTTTATGTGAACCACAGGAAGAGAACACACAATCTGTATGAAGAGTTTATGTGAACCACAGGAAGAGAACATACAATTCTTCATGAAGAGTTTATGTGAACCACAGGAAGAGAACACACAGTTCTTCATGTAGAGTTTATGTGAACCACAGGAAGAGAACACACTGTTCTTCATGAAGAGTTTATGTGAACCACAGGGAGAGAACACACAGTTCTTCATGTAGAGTTTATGTGAACCACAGGAAGAGAACACACAGTTCTTCATGTAGAGTTTATGTGAACCACGGGAAGAGAACACACAGTTCTTCATGTAGAGTTTATGTGAACCACAGGGAGAGAACACACAGTTCTTCATGTAGAGTTTATGTGAACCACAGGAAGAGAACACACAGTTCTTCATGTAGAGTTTATGTGAACCACAGGAAGAGAACACACAATCTGTATGAAGAGTTTATGTGAACCACAGGGAGAGAACACACAGTTCTTCATGTAGAGTTTATGTGAACCACAGGGAGAGAACACACAGTTCTTCATGTAGAGTTTATGTGAACCACAGGGAGAGAACACACAATTCTTCATGTAGAGTTTATGTGAACCACGGGAAGAGAACACGCAATTCTTCATGAAGAGTTTATGTGAACCACAGGAAGAGAACACACTGTTCTTCATGAAGAGTTTATGTGAACCACAGGAAGAGAACACACAATTCTTCATGAAGAGTTTATGTGAACCACACGAAGAGAACACATAGTTCTTCATGTAGAGTTTATGTGAACCACAGGAAGAGAACACACAGTTCTTCATGTAGAGTTTATGTGAACCACAGGAAGAGAACACACAATTCTTCATGTAGAGTTTATGTGAACCACAGGGAGAGAACACACAGTTCTTCATGTAGAGTTTATGTGAACCACAGGAAGAGAACACACAGTTCTTCATGTAGAGTTTATGTGAACCACAGGAAGAGAACACACAGTTCTTCATGTAGAGTTTATGTGAACCACAGGAAGAGAACACACAATTCTTCATGTAGAGTTTATGTGAACCACAGGAAGAGAACACACAATCTGTATGAAGAGTTTATGTGAACCATTCAATATGTGGCATAACCGTGGATATGAGCCCCCCCCGCCCCTCCACCAACCTCTCTTCCACACACAAACACAGACACCCCCCCCCCCCCCCCACACACACACACATGAACACACAGCCCGTCTGTTACAGATAGGCCAGCTGTTTCCCATGGCGGATAGCACTGAGGCCAGCGACCCTGACCTTTGAGCCAGCTGTGTCAGAGTGCAGGGGAGCAGCGTGCTGCACGTGGCGCTCACTGTCTGTGTCCAAGGTCCGGCCGTGGTCAGCGCCGTGGAGGCCGACCTCCGTGACCAGCCGGTGCAGCCGGTGGTTCAGCTGACTGGAGCCCCGCTCGCTGTCCGAGAATCGGCCTGAGTCCTGAGAGTCACAGCTGTCCTTGCTGCTCCCGGGACCGGAAGCCCACAGCGGTGACGCATGCTCCGCGTGGTGGTTTCCGGTTCTGACGTGTTTCCGGGCGGTGCGGAAGAGGGTGGGTGGTTGGGGGAGGGGGATGGGCGGCGCGTGGTGCAGCAGCACACAGTTACCGTCGGGGTCCCGGGCCAGCAGACTGTCGGGAGACATCTCCTCCACCACACCCCCCAGCACCGCCCTCAGCGACCTCAGGTTCCGCACGTAGAAGGTCAGGTAGGCGGACGTCAGGGGGTAAGGGTCAAGGTGAGGGCAGTGCTTCAAGGCCAGCTGAACAGTACACGACAACGTCGACGGTGATGAAGACGACTGTATGTCTGACCAGGAACTCGACGACGACGACCTGACTGGTGCAGGGGCGGCGTTGACGGTGAAGACAGCGAAGTCTGCCTTGGAGCTCTCCATCTCCGTGTCGGTGAGGAGGCGGTAGAAGTGCAGCATGGCGCGGAAGTTCCTGACGAAGAGGGTCCAGCGCACCGTGCAGGCCGCCAGACAGGGCGCGGCACACAGCGCGCACAGAGGGTACTGTCGGGACAGGCTGTAGAACTCCTGCTGGCCCCTCACACCCCCAGCCCCGCCCCCCCACTGCGGGGTCTGCAGCTCGATGCGGTGGTGGAGGTTCCAGGGGAAGTCGTGCAGGCGTTGCCGGGCCTGCTGCAGAGTGTGGCCCTCGGGCAGGAAGACGACCAGGCTGAGGGCGGGCGTGCTGAGCGCCTGGCGGCCCACGTGGTACCCGGGCACGTGGTGGCGGGGTCTGAGCGGGGACCGGGCGATGGGCGACTCCCTCTCCTGCACGTGCAGCAGGCTGAGGGCGGGGTCCGCGGGCCGGAGGTGAGGCTTCAACAGCTTCCGCATCTGCCTGCTGCGGCCTGGGGGCACGTGCAGCGTCAGGTGAACCTTGCTGCTGCCAGCCTCTGGGCTGCTGGCCATTGGGGCTGTGCGTGCTGTGCTGTACTGTGCTGTGCAGTGGTATGGTGTGGTGTGGTGTGGTGTGGTGTGGTGTGGTGTGGTGTGGTGTGGTGCGGTGTGGTGGTGTGCTGTGCTGTGCTGTGCTGTGGTATGGTGTGTTGTGGTGTGCTGTGCTGTGGTATGGTGTGTTGTGGTGTGGTGTGCTGTGCTGTGCTGTGCTGTGGTATGGTGTGTTGTGGTGTGCTGTGCTGTGGTATGGTGTGTTGTGGTGTGGTGTGCTGTGGTGTGCTGTGGTGTGGTGTGGTGTGGTGTGGTGTGGTGTGGTGTGCTGTGCTGTGCTGTGGTATGGTGTGTTGTGGTGTGCTGTGCTGTGGTATGGTGTGCTGTGCTGTGGTGTGGTGTGCTGTGCTGTGGTGTGTTGTGCTGTGGTCTGGTGTGCTGTGCTGTGCTGTGCTGTGCTGTGGTCTGGTGTGCTGTGCTGTGCTGTGTTGTGCTGTGCTGTGCTGTGGTCTGGTGTGCTGTGCTGTACTGTGTTGTGCTGTGGTCTGGTGTGCTGTGCTGTGGTATGGTGTGGTGTGCTGTGCTGTGGTATGGTGTGGTGTGGTGTGGTGTGCTGTGCTGTGGTATGGTGTGCTGTGCTGTGGTGTGCTGTGCTGTGCTGTGGTGTGGTGTGCTGTGCTGTGCTGTGCTGTGGTGTGGTATGGTGTGGTGTGGTGTGGTGTGGTGTGCTGTGGTATGGTGTGGTGTGGTGTGCTGTGCTGTGGTATGGTGTGCTGTGCTGTGGTGTGGTGTGGTGTGATGTGCTGTGATGTGGTGTGATGTGGTGTGATGTGCTGTGCTATGGTGTGGTGTGGTGTGCTGTGCTGTGCTGTGGTGTGGTGTGGTGTGATGTGCTGTGGTATGGTGTGGTGTGGTGTGGTGTGCTGTGCTGTGCTGTGGTGTGTTGTGGTGTGCTGTGCTGTGGTATGGTGTGGTGTGGTGTGCTGTGGTATGGTGTGGTGTGGTGTGGTGTGGTATGGTGTGGTGTGGTGTGCTGTGGTGTGTTGTGGTGTGCTGTGCTGTGGTATGGTGTGGTGTGGTGTGGTGTGCTGTGCTGTGCTGTGGTATGGTGTGTTGTGGTGTGCTGTGCTGTGGTATGGTGTGGTGTGGTGTAGTGTGCTGTGCTGTGGTGTGGTGTGGTGTGCTGTGCTGTGCTGTGGTGTGGTGTGCTGTTCTGTGCTGTGTTGTGGTGTGCTCTGCTGTGGTACGGTTTGCTGTGGTGTGGTGTGGTGTGGTGTGGTGTGGTGTGGTGTGCTGTGGTGTGGTGTGCTGTGGTGTGGTGTGGTGTGGTGTGGTGTGGTGTGATGATGTGGAGTGTTGTGGAGCTCTGTGGAGGTGTACAGACTGTCACACACTGGGTCGCTGTCTTCACTTCCTGTTCTTCGGCAAATATGATGGCTACATCGTTCCTCAGTCAACAAACATCAGTCGTGTTGGCTGGAGTCACGTCACACGCGCGTCATGTTCTGATGAAACTGACTCATCTGAGGCGATCAGAGAATCTTTCATGATCACCGACTAATGATGGCGCCTGGCTTCAAAGTCTGAAAATGTAGTAACTCCACGTGTAACCAGTAGCTCCACATGTACCCAGTAGCTCCACGTTTAACTAGTAACTCCACGTTTAACCAATAACGCCACGTTTAACCAGTAACTCCACATGCAACCAGTAACTCCACATGTAACCAGTCCCATAATGCTATCATTGCTGTTAGTATCCCTCTTCTTCTTCTTCGTTCTGGGGGAAGCAGACAGGGCACAAAGCTCAAGGGATGAACACAGTCTGAACAGACAAACGGCTGACTGCCCAGGGAAACAGTCCACAGGGCAAGATGTCCCAGGAAAACAACTCCATTTCAAAGAACACATCCACAAAAAGGTTTCTTTCCCAGGGAGACACAAAGAAACGTCAGCAGTCTCGTTTCCCTCCCAAGGAAAGACAAGTCGTGAATATCACAGACAAGCATTTCCCTCAGCCTCCCTTCTCCTCCCTGACACATGATCAAACTGCAGCTCTGAACAAGTCACCCTGTCCTTCTCCAGCCCCTGAAGCAACGTGATCATCACTGCTGCACAGAACCAGGTGATGTCACTGCTGCACAGAACCAAGTGATGTCACCGCTGCACAGAACCAGGTGATGTCACTGCTGCACAGAACCAAGTGATGTCACAGAACTAAGTGATGTCACTGCTGCACATAACCAAGTATCACAGAACCCAGTGATGTCACAGAACCCAGTGATGTCACAGAACCGAGTGTTGTCACAGAACCCAGTGTCCCCTCACAAGGACCCGCACACCACAGACGGCTGGCGTACCGTCCAGCTCGAAGCGCACTGAGGAGATACAGGGACAGCCACCCGTTGTCTGTCTGCAACACAGCACACCGCGACACCCAGCCACCACCCGACCAACACACACAGCGTCCCCCAGCCCTGTCCCCACCCGGCAATCAGCTGTTTCATTCACACAGCCAGGGTACTCGCCTCGCGGCCCTCACCCGCTCATCGGGTGGTGGTGGTGTGACACAACGCGGCGCTGTGGGCTCTGTCCCTGTTAAAGGGGTTCCCTGCTAAAACAGGGGCTCCCTGTTCCCTGTTAGAGGGGTTCCCTGCCAAGGGCTCCCGGCTAAAACAGGGGCTCCCTGTTAAAGGGGTTCCCTGCTAAAACAGGGGCTCCCTGTTCCCTGTTAAAAGGGTTCCCTGCCAAGGGCTCCCGGCTAAAACAGGGGCTCCCTGTTAAAGGGGTTCCCTGCTAAAACAGGGGCTCCCTGTTCCCTGTTAAAGGGGTTCCCTGCCAAGGGCTCCCGGCTAAAACAGGGGCTCCCTGTTAAAGGGGTTCCCTGCTAAAACAGGGGTCCTTGTTCTCTGTTAAAGGGGTTCCCTGCTAAAACTGGGGTTCCCTATTCTCAGTAATTGGGGTTTAAGGGGTGCAAACCGGTGATCAAGTTCAGTGATTGTTCTGTGGCTCACATCTACCTCTTGTCGATCACTAATCAACACACACACACACACACACACACACACACACACACACACACACACACACACACACACATCCACCAACCCTACCTCCCAGCCCCCACCCCCTCACACACACACATTCCACGACACAAACACACCAGCCTACCTTAGCCCACGGCTCCAGAATCTGCTTCTCTGTCAGCAGCTACGTCCCATCTGCGTTGAGGAGGGGTGAGGAGCCGGAGGACTGGGGTCCGTATACACCTTTAAGCGCATCGCAAAGAACTTTGTGTCGTGGCTGTCTGCCCTGGATTTCATCCGCCTTCTTGCTGAACCAGCTGTCCTGCATCTCATTCATCCGAATAAAGTACAAGATCAGCACTCTATGTTATAGATGTATTCACAAAACTGCCCCTTCCTATCTCTGTGGCTGCCTTCACCTCTACACTCCATCTCGCTCACTACAATCGGCTTCGGATCCACTCTGTTTACGCATACCCAGATTCAAACACTCGACTGTTGGCCGCCGTTCTTTCTCTGTTTCTGGACCTTGCGATTGGAATGAACTTCCTTTTTCGCTTCGTCAAGTCTCCACACTCAGCTCTTTCAAGTCTGGCCTTA